>NC_042629.1:7191517-7491517 GCF_901001135.1 Rhinatrema bivittatum | reverse complement strand
GGTCCTGGGAGTGATCTTCTGCTCTCGGGCCATCGGGCCTGCCAGGAATCAAAATGGCGCCAGTGGCCCTTTGCCCTCACCATGTGACAGGGGCTACCAGTGCATTGGTTGGCCCCTGTCACATGGTAGGAGCAATGGATGGCCGGCACCATCTTTGAAAATGGCGCAGGCCATCCATTGCTCCTTCCATGTGACGGGGGCGACCAATGGCACCGGTAGCCCCTGTCACATGGTAAGGGTAAAGCGCCACCAGCGCCATTTTGATTAGTGGCAGCCGACAGCCCAAGAGGGAGAGATCGCTCCTGGGACCCTGCTGGACCACCAGAGCTTTTAGTAAGTCTTGGGGGGGATCGGGATGGTGGTGGGGGGGGGTTGTAATTAAGTAAAATTGAAGGGTTGGGGTGGGTTGGGTTTTTTTCGGACCTTTTTGCTGAAAAAAAAAAAAAGAAACCTAGGAAAATGAAGTTTTCCATGAAGCGCCCGACCTGAAAAAAAACTAAGCACATCTCTAATGTCTATTTGCAGATGACACTAAGATCTGCAACAGAGTGGTCATGCCTGAAGGAGTAGACAGAATGAAAAAAGATTTAAGAAAACTGGAAGAGTGGTCAAAGATTTGGCAGCTGGGATTCAATGCCAAGAAGTGCAGAGTCATGCATCTGGGATGCCGTAATCCAAAATAGCTGTATGTGATGAGGAGTGAAAGACTCATGGGGTGATAGTGTCTGGGATCTTAAGATGTCAAAGAAATGTGACAAGGTGATAGCTAAAGGCAAAAGAATGCTGGGCTGCATAGAGAGAGGAATAACCAGTAAGAAAAAGGAGGTGATGATGCCCTTGTACAGATCCTTGGTGAGGCCTCATCTGGAGTATTGTGTTCAGTTATGGAGCCCGTATCTCAAAAAGGATAGAGACAGGATTGATGTTGTCCAGAGAAGAGAAACGAAAATGGTGTGGGGTATGTATCAGAAGACCTATGAGGAGAGGCCGAAGGATCCGAATATGTATGCCCTAGAAGAGAGGAGATGCAGGAGAGATATGATACAGACCTTCAGGTACCTAAAAGTTTTCAGTGATGTATGGACATACTTTTTCTGTTGGAAAGAAAAGAATAGAACTAGGGGTCATGAAATGAAACTCCAGGGGGGATGACTCAGATTCAACATCAGGAAGTATTTCTTCATGGAGAGAGTGATGGAGGCCTGGAATGCCCTTCTGGAGGAGGTGGTGAAGAAAAAAAATAGTCATTCAAAGGGGCATGGGATAAACACTGTGGATCTCTAAAGGATAGAAGACAGAAATGAGATAAGTGTGCAGCAGGGTTACTTGCTGGCATTGCAGTTACTACCCTTAGCAGAAGGCATGGAGATCACTACCCTTAACCAATGTGCTTTGATGCTTTTAATGCAACTGCAACATTGTTGCCCACTTAAATGGCAGGGGGATGAGGAATTGGATTCAGAGGACAACAGAGTGCCCCGACTTCCATGGTCTGGGAAACTGATACACGGACATTAGGGAAAAAGCACAGGACTGCTTCTATGGCCAAGTCCTAAAGGAAACAAAGAAAGCGTGCATGGGGGTGACTTGTTGGTGCAGCGGTTACTGCCCTTAACCAAATAAACCTGGATACTTTAGATTCAACTCCAACATTACTCTCTTTTTCAATGGCAGGGGAAAAGGGGAACTGGATTTAGACAGCAATCATCGAGGGCCCTGAAGTTTTCAGTCCTCAAACTCTGATGAGCATGGGGGTAAGCAGCACAGTGCAGCAGTTACTACCCTTAACCAAGAAGCCTTGATACAACGGCAGCATTGATCTCTGCTTTGAAGGAGGGGGGGTGGGGTATGAAAGGAAAGAGAAATCTGGATTCAGAGACAACCAACAAGAGCCATGATGTTTTACAGTCTGGGATACTGATGCTCAGACATTAAAAAAAAACCCCAGAACTGTTTCTATGGAGAAGTCCATAAGCAAAGCAAAAACTGACTGATACATGGGGGTAACCTGCACGGCACAGCAGATACTACCCTGGGAAGCTTACTGGGCAGACTGCTGTCATTTCATAGTTTCTATGTACTTCCATTCTCGCTGCAGATATTTAAAATACACAAAAAAGTATTCTTAAGCATTGGGGTGCCTGTGACTACACAATGCTTTTGAGAAACCTTCCATATTTGCTTTTAATCGTGGGTTGAATATTAAGGACGAGGTAGTCTGGTAAGAATACTGTGTTGACACCCAACATACATAAATTCTTCAGAAAACAGGGGGTCATCACCCTTCAGGCAATCTTTGGTATGTGCACAATTATTTCATGGTGTTTTATCATTTTATTCTTTGGCATTTTACAGTTTGAGATCTTATTTGTAAACAAAAAGGAAGTAGAATTGTAGAATGGGGGAGGGGAAGCAGATTTGGGCCTGGTAGGACTTGTATGAGGGGGCGGGGCCAGGGCCAGTGTGAACGCTCACTCTGCCAAACACACACTCTCTCTAACTTCAGACACATGTGAACCCTCTTCTTCCTTATCCCAGGGATCCTCCATCCCCAGCCATTCTTTGCTTGATGAGCACTGCTGAGCGAAGGATGGCCAGGGGATTGACCACTGCTGAGGGATGGAGGCTCACTGGGGTAGAGGAGGAGGAAGAGGAAGAGTGTAGAGAGAGAGAAAGGGCCCCCCCCCCCCTCTATCCTCCTCCTCTTCCCTGCGTTAGTGATCCTAGCCCTCCATTCCCAGCTTCCCACTCCATGAAGCCCCCAGTGGTTCTTAGGTCTCATCCCTAATTCCTGTAGTCTTCAAGTGTCTCCCACCTCCCACCACCACCACCTCCCAGAAAATTATCCTCTCCAACTCCTCTCCTTCCTTAGCCAAAAACACAAGACTCTTTTCAGCCAGAATCAGTTGGCTCTTTTCAGCTTTTGGGGGATGAAAGAACAGGTGCCGTGTACCATCCACTCTCCTCTAAGGATGTGCATTCATTCAGGATGAATTAGGCAATTTCAACGAAATTGCCTAATTCAACGAAATTGCCTAATTCGTCCTGGTTCGGGGACCCCGAAACCCAAACAAATTTTTCCCAAATTTTTCAGGAAAAATTTGTTTTTGGGTTAGTGCGCGCTAACTCCCGTTAGTGCGCACTAATGTTAAAATGTTAGCATGCACTAAAGGGAGTTAGTGCACACTAACCCGAAATTCGGGTCCCCCCCCGAATTCAAAGGTCCGAACCACGGGAAATACGATATTTCCCACGGTGGGCCGAAAACAAAGCCCGAACCGAAAGGTTTGGGCTTTGCACATCTCTACTCTCCTCAGCTTCCTCGGACTGTGGGAGCTTACAATTAAAAAGTGTGGTCTGCCTTACTCATCCCTTCAATCCCCTTCCTACATTCATTCTGTCCCCAGCCCTCCAATTTTCTCACTCAGAGCTCAGTACTTCTAATCCTCACACTCCATAGCACCTTCAGTCCCCTTACTCGCTGTATCCCCTTTCTCATCCACATAACCCACAGCTCCTTTGATCTGTTCACTCCCTGTCCTGACTGCTCTGTATCCCTTTCCCAGTGCAGTCACCAGGGGCAGAGAGGATGGGAAAGAGGAAGCCAGCATGATAAAAGAGGTGGGGCCAATAAACCAACATACAGTAGCGGCAGAGCCAGTGTGGATGACATGCATTCATCCCATTCTCTCACAGTTGTCTTAATTGTGCTGGAAAACTGCACAAATATTAGGAGCAAGCACATGGCCTTATCTCTGGGTAAGCAGCTCCAACACTTTCTGCTCTGCTTCCTGCAGGAGCTGGGGGCCTGAAATGGTCTGTGCCGCTACTGCTTCTGTTCCATTTCCATTGGGGGTGGGGCAGGATGGAGGAACCAAATTACTCTATCAGCTCTATTCTGCCTCCTTGGGTCCCAGAAAGGACATGGTTCTGGGTCATTCCACCAGAAATTAAGACCTAGGTGACAAGAAAGGGTGTTGAGTTTAGCACCAGTCTGAAAGATGTGAGCCATAGTGCCAGTCATCAAAACCAAAGCTGAAGCCTTGACAACTGGCAATTCTGCTCTCAAGTTTCAACCCTTTTGTGTGTCCTTTGGTCTGCAGTGTTTGCCTCAGGATCACCCCCTCTCCTCCTATTCCACATAGAATAAAAATGAAAGGGGAACAACAGAAGGGGTAAGAGAGGGCTGGATTAGGGGGCATAGTGACTTTTTTCTGCTCTTTCCTGTAGACTGCATGGATGGGAAGGAATGAAGCAGAATACTCCAAGTGCTTTGCCGCTTATGTCTGAAAAGAAGCAGCAGAACTGTGTTCCAGGCTGTTCCCTCACAAATTAAGCCCTGGCTGAGCTGATTTATTTGTTTCTCATAGTTAAAAGGATAAATTCTGCTAAAAGAATATTACATGCTGAAAAGAATAATTTCATCATGAGAAAACATTTCCCATTTCTTCCAGCAATAGAATATATTGCAGAAGGAGACTTACACATATAACCCAAGTTTTGTGTATGTTACTGCAGCAGGGAGTTCAGCTTACCTGTGCTGTGCTGTGCTGTGCTGAAGACCCTCAGAGGTAAAGTTCAGTGGATTCCTTCTCCTTTCACACACACTGAATTTGACTGCTGATTGGCTATTACTAGCAGTGCCAGCTTTAAACTTAATTAAGCATCATTTTTTCCCATTACCTTGATCTTTCAGAATTGTGCTTAAAAATTCAAGTAACCGAATCCCAAAGGAACATCAAGACTTAATGTATTTAAACTATTAAATGCTGTGAGAAGACATTATGTAAAGAAGAAAAGTAATTTTAGAGTATTTGTGCTTAAAGTATAGTAGGTGTTATGTCGTATCTTAATTGAAGCTACTAAGTGCTCATGTGTTAACAGAAAATGCAACTCTAGTCACACAAAACTGGGAGGAAATGTGATCACATATTCCTGGAGAATCATTTTATTTGTTTACATTTTAAAGGAATAATTTTTAACTGGTGTAAATTCTGTGAGGGCTTTTACTGATTTTCAAAGCAAAAGTATGTGCACACTTTTGTTTAAAAAATTGTCGGAAAACTATCCACACAGTTATACATCCTAATGTATGCAGTTAATTTCTTTGTCAGAATTTGCATGCATAATTTTTAAAATAGAAAAAAAGTTTGCTCGTAAGTCCCAACCCTTCCCAGATTCTGGAACACCTCTGCCAATAAATGCATAATTTTATGCACATATCAATCGTGCATTTTTCCTATACAGCATTTCATTAGTCCCTGTTAAAATGACCCTCCCTATGAAGGCATCCAGACTAACTAAACTGTGTGTACATTCAATAATTGCTATTTATGCATTACACTTACATGGTATTTGAACACATTATAATTAATGCTTTAAGCAGATGGATATTCTTAATAGTATTAGCTCTTTAAAAATTAAATTTTCTTCTATTTGATACCATGCAAATGATTTTGAATGCAAATTGGATTGAATACTGGAGAGGAAAAGAAGCTTTTAAATATTCCTAGTAGTAGTTTAAAAAAAATTAAACTCTTTATAGCAAAACATTCGCTAAAGTGATACCACCTATAAAATATTGCTTAGAAGGAGTGACCTGGTAGCTGAGTGGCAGTGCACAGCAGGTTTGATTTCCATCCCAGGTCAGCTGATACTGGAAATGTTACTTAAGCAGTATTCACAGCTCCCCTGGGGGGGAAGTCCCAATCATTGTGCAATAGAAAACCAGGTAATTGCAGATGAAGGCTCCTAGCACCATTGTTAAACAGAGCTGAAAACCCAAAGTAGCAGGAGAAAAAATGGCAGGTCAAGAAAAAAAGCCAAAGGATTATTTTGACCCAAATGACCTTCCTATGTCTACCGAAGCAATTAATGTAAGAACTCTACATTCACTTTTCCCTAAAAGGTTTTCTGTTTGAGGAGGGATCTCACTTTTTTCATTTTTATCTATAGATTTCAATGTGTCTGATTCCCTTGACACTACTAATGCTGTCTTAGCTACAGGTGGGAAAGGAATCTGACAAGGGAAAAACTTTGAGTTTTCTCCATAAAAGGATCAATTTCAGCAATGATATAACCCACCCACACAAACATCTTGCACAAATCTCAAACTAAAACTACAGTAAAAAGATGTTTATCTAGTCGAGCTCTTGCAAAATGGAATGTTATGGAAAATCAATGGCCTCACTATATTAAAACTCTTTTAATCACACAATTAGAAAGTCAAATAAAAACCACTTAAATTCTCAGAAACCATGCTATTTTATTTGTTACAGTCCATGCTTAATTCTGTTAATTAAACCCAGCTAACTGCTTCAGCATCAGTTTTGTATTAGATTATTAGTTTGATTGAATAGAATTAGAAATTCTATATTAATTTTTTAACCTAATCTATTTCATTACTTTCACTAGTGTAATCAATATTTCAAACATACTGTGATGATCGGCATAAGAGTGAGATCTTGTTCCAATGGCATAGTTGATACAGTCTTGTAGGTGAACCTATGAGGCCTACACAGAGAGCTGGCAAATGTGCCTTGAAGAAAGACAGAATGGAGCTTCGCCTATACCAACCGCATCCTCTGCAGATTCAGCCCTTGGGTTCTGGTGCCAGTAGGATTTAGGTGGGTCCATAGGGCAGTGGAGAGAGCAAGCGTCCAGAGACAGCAGACTGGAGAGACTGGGAACAGGCCAATGACTGAGGCAGGCAGCAGGCAAGCATAGACAGGGCACAATGCAAGAGGTCAGGTTAAGGAGATCAGGCCAAGGATATACAAAGACACATAGGAGACAACTGGACAGGGCAAGTGTAACCCTTAAAGTTCAATTTTCTTTATGACTCCTTGTGTCTGAAACCTGCACTTTGATTCCCAACCCAGTATCAGAAATGAATCCACACGCTCTTTAGTGAGTACAGTTTTATCTTTACTGGAATGAATGACTGAAATAAATCTGTTCACTTCCTAAGCATCTGCATTTGTCATATAAACACATGTATATAGTACAAGAGAAAACTCAACTTTGTCATAAACTCATGTTAAGTATTTCAACCAGAATCAGCATGTGATATAGCACCCGACCTTAAGCAGTCTCTGAACAAGCAAAGTCCCAGATTGTATCCTACTGTGTGTCCATTTGAATTTAGAGCTGAAGAGGGCGTCAGTACTGCTGCTTCAACTGCCAAATCCACAATACAGCAGCCTCTATCCAAAAGAAGAGCTTCAAATCCTGACAGGGCACAGTTCAACTACTCCCAAGTTGTCCACAGCAGGGTTCCAGAAAAGAGAACCTTAATCAGCACAGATAATATTTATTAGTTCAGAGCAGGGCAGGAACTCTGTTCAAGCTGAGCAGTGATCTGTTCGCACACGCTCAATACAATCAAATTTTTATAAATCTCTTTAGGTAAAGTAAAAAACAACTTCAATACATCTCAAAACAATGTTAACTAACATAAATACATTACACATGAATACAATTATAGAGGGCTGCTCACCTTAATCAGCACAGATAATATTTATTAGTTCAGAGCAGGGCAGGAACTCTGTTCAAGCTGAGCAGTGATCTGTTCGCACACGCTCAATACAATCAAATTTTGAATCTCCTTTCCCCCCCCTCAGCTCTTAAAGAGACAGCACTCTATTGTCAGTCTTTTCATGTCACAATGATGATTCAACATTTCTCTGCCCTAGTTCCTAGAGGTATGTTACACAAGGCTGGACAAGACAGGAACAATCAAGAATGCTGGAACACCACATATCACTCAAGCAGGAGATACATTGCTGAGACAAGGCTTTGGTGTGCGGGCTGGAACTATATACCCAGCTGCATGATGTCATCAGGATCCCGGGTTCTTGCCTTGGGCCCTTTAAATGACAGTGCTATGCACATGCACCTAGGGATAGCTCATGGGGGAGGAGAGATGGTGTCACGCTTGCAGTATTCAGGCTATGCCAAGAGCCAGGGTATCGTGGGGATGAGTGTTGAGTGATGCCCATCATGTGCAGGTCCTACGACCAGTGAATGCAACACATATCCTGGATTGTACTTTCTAATTAAAGTGAATAAAGTTACATTGAAACTGGCCAAAACCATTCACGCCACATTCATTAACATCAACATAAATATATTTAATAATTTTATGAGCACATAGCTATGAATTTATATATACATGTTAATGTATGCAAAAGCATGACCATTAGAGCCAACATGTCCCTAAGTGCATCTCTAGGAATGCCCCTGCTCAGTGGGTAAAAGTACACATATAGAAGTCATCTGCTCATACTTTTATCCTCATATCGTATGTGTGATATTGTAAAAGCCTATTTCTGCAGCTTGATGTGTTTGTGGACCCATAGACTGAGGCAGGGTTGATGCAACCTGCAGGGAAGGGCCCTGCATGTCCCCACCATCGGCATGCAGACTTGGATGCAGAGGCCTAGCTGGAGCTTTGCCTTTACCAGCCCATGTTCTTCTCGGGTTGAGCCTTTGAATGCTGGGGCTAACAGGTCTTAGGTAGGGACCTCTGCTAATGGCAGAGAGATTAATCAAGGTAGCTGGGTCAGAGGAGATGAAGGTCAGGTGTATCAGGTTGAAGGTAGTGGTCAGTGACAAGCAGAGGTTGAGTATATCCAGGGGCAGGCAAAGATCAAGCATATCCAGAAGCAACCAGTGGTCAGTGGCAGGCTGAAATCAATCCTAGGTATCCATCCAAAGAGAAAGGCAGGATGGATAGACAGGACAGGAAGGCAAGGAGAAGATTAAGTGGTAGGGATATGCAGCCAAAAAGTTTTCGTTGCATTCGTGATTCGGATTCGTCGGGGCGCAAATGCGTTACATTCAGCTGTATGGCGCCCAGATGCGTTAATACGGCAAGTTAAATTCGTGTCTCAGCTAAAATTAAAATTAACTACAACCCCCCACCCTCCTGACCCCCCCAAGACTTACCAAAACTCCCTGGTGGTCCAGCGGGGAGTCCAGAAGCCATCCCTGCACTCGTTTGCTGGTTTCATCATGGCGCCGATAGCCTGTGTCACAGGTGCTACCGGTGCCATTGGTCAGCCCCTGTCACATGGTCACCGGCGCCATCTTGTGCTCCTACCATGTGACAGGGGCTGACCAATGGCACCGGTAGCCCCTGTGACATAGTATAGGCAAAGGCTATCGGCGCCATTTTGAGTCCTGGCATCGGACGGACAGCGTGCAGGAGGTCGCTCCCGGACCCCCGTTGGACCCACAGGGACTTTTCGCCAGCTTGGGGGGGCCTACTGACCCCCACAAGACTTGCCAAAAGTCCAGCGGGGGTCCGGGAGCGACCTCCTGCACGCCGTCCGTCCAATGTCAATACTCAAAATGGCGCCGATAGCCTTTGTCCATACTATGTCACAGGGGCTACTGGTGCCATTGGTCAGCCCCTGTCACATGGTAGGAGCACAAGGTGGCACCGGTGACCATGTGACAAGGGCTGACCAATGGCACCGGTAGCCCCTGTGACACAGGCTATCGGCGCCATGATGAAACCGGCAAACGAGTGCAGGGATGGCGTCTGGACTCCCCGCTGGACCACCAGGGAGTTTTGGTAAGTCTTGGGGGGGTCAGGAGGGTGGGGGGTTTACATTTTTATTTAGGAGGCCGAATAAAACAGAAATCTGTTAAATACGTGGGGAGTCGTGATGCGTTTCGCCTCCCCACATATTTAACAGATAGGACAAAACAAGTTGCGGATTACAAATACGTGGAAAATGGATGCACACCCCTATTAAGCGGGGAACGAGAGAGACTCTCAAGAACTGAAGAGCTGAAGATAAGGACATGGGAACTGAAGAACTGAAAACAATGATGCTGGAACTGAAGAAACTGAAGACAAGGATGCTGGGACTGAAGATCTGAAGACAAGGACATCTGAACAGGAGACATGATGCCAGAGAAATACGCATTACTACCAGACTTGTTGCTGAAGTGTTGAAGGAGTGTCAGCAAGGGCCTTTTATAGGTCTTGAGCGGTGATGTCATCAAGAGGCACTTCCAGTGCTTTCAGCTGTGGGGTCTTTAAATAAGGCAACTTCAGGTACACACGTGCACTGGGGGAGCAGGGCCAGCAGATATCAGTGGTGTCCTGCCACATTGGTGTGTAGTGACTCGCCCCAAAGATGCCAGGAGTGACTGTGCCGTGTTGGGAGGCAGTGAAGAAGGCACTGTTAGGGAGGCAAGTACATAGGGTCACGGGAGCAGCCTATAGACTGCCGAGCACAACACAAGTAAAGTACTGTTTTACAAGTGGAAATGATTTTGAAAATGATCTTCCCTATTGTTAGTGGCCTCTGTGGTGCAGGTCTCTACTTTCTACTTCTTTTATTAGTAGAGCGGACCTAAATATTGTTCTCCCCGAAAGCCTCATAGAACAATGCATCACAATAAAGTATTTCTGCTCTCAATCAGCTGATAGTTTATAATTATAAGGCAAAGAAACTCGGATCAGGTCTTCTCATACTACCAGAAAGAGAAAAGGAGATTGGGAAAAGGGTAGAGGAGTAGGATATTATTTAATGGACTTTGACTACGTTACTGTTATATTTTGACCTGAAAAATGGTTCAGTTACAAGACAGTAAGGCAAAACAAATGAAATGTAATAATTTCATATAAGATCTTAAGTCTATTCTGAGGCCAATGTACTAAAGCATGCCAACACTTTTACAAGTTTACCCACATTAACAGCACTTTTAACATGTTATTTAGCATGCGAGAGATAACAGAAAATTCTGTGCTAATAAGATAATGAAATGCAAAACTATGTAAAGTAATTAATTCCCTAGTAACCCATACAAAAATAATGCATGTTAAAACACCTAAAAGGGGACACAGACCCATTAATGCAAACACTTTACTGCACCTCTGGGAGATGTAGTTAAGTTTTTGTGGTAATGTCCACTAGTAAATTAAATGTATTTGCATGTCATTAACATGGGCTGTTAACATGAGCTAATTGGTGTGTTAATGACTGATGTTAATGCACTTTAGCCCATTGGCCTCTCTATTTTCCTTGAAGTCTGGATCTGAAAAACTGATACAAAGTATATATAATTTTGCTTAATGAGAAGAACATTTTAAACATCCTTTTATAGCTTGTCTGGATGCACCAGTGAAAGCTGTGAGGATTATATAAGGAAATGGAATACCAATTAGGCAGATATGTTTTTTATTGTGCTGCTGCACTTCTACTTGATTTTTTTTGGTGATACATATTGTACCTGACATTCAATATATGAATAATGTGAAGCAACTGCATTGATAGAAAATATTTAATCTAAAGGGAACAATGATGCTATGTAGTCAAGTGTTCAATGTGATGTAATTGAGAGAGTGCAGACAAGGTTAAGTATTTAAGCAATGATTCCATTAAGTTGCATAAACACTTGAATCAATATATCTGATGGCAAATAAATCGCTTGTAATCTGAAGGCTACAATCCGCCAAATGCAACATTCCTATATGACAGCAAAGAACATTTTTTGAGTAACACATACAGTATTGCAAACTAATACAATTATTTCATTTATTTCTTCATGTAAAAATTAACTCCTTTAAAAATAGTCTTATCAGGATCTAACAGACAATGAAAACAAACCTGGGTAAAATGACAGACTGCAAAAAAGTCCATGGAGAGCCTCCCTGGAATCAGAGCAGAGAAAAATAGAGGGAAAAACCTGGAGCAATTATAAATCAACTGCTCTTCACTAAATCTAGGTACCATGTTAATCATAGCCCTAGTCAGACATGTTGGTCCAAAATGTGAAAAGGAAAAAAGCACCCAACTGAATGAAATTTGACCAAATGCCTATCTCAAGAGCAAAAGCTCCTGGGACACTGTCCTGAAAATCAACAGTCAGTGTCTGAACTTCTCATAGTCATCATGATCCTCATGATCCTAGGAAATCCGACACTTGGAGGTTGTGATGTTCTTTCTTGAACCAACAAACATTCATTGGGTTGCTATAAGAAAAATTAGGGATGTGAATCGTATTTCTGACGATTGAAAATTAGGGATGTGAATCGTTTTTCAACGATTAAAATTATCGTCCGATAATGTTTATATCGTCTTAAATCGTTATAGAACACGATACAATAGAAATTCTAACGATTTATCGTTAAAAATCGTTAAATCGTGTTAGTGCGCACTAACTCGAGTTAGTGCGCACTAACTCCCCGTTAGTGCGCACTAACTCGATTTAGTGCGCACTAACTGAAAATGATACAAATAAACACTTTCCAGGTCACTGAAGGTCAGTTAGGAATGAATATGTGTTCCTATTGGCTGGCTGCCCTCTTATCTATTGATGTTACCACTGAGGTGATGGTTGGGGGGATGGGAAATGGAACTGGAAACTAACGAACACCAACAGAAAATGAAACAAAGTGTTCACACTTCCCAGGTCAGTAAAGGTCACTTAGGAATGAATATGTATGTATGTATTCCTATTGGCTGGCTGTGCTCTTATCTATTGATGTTACCAATATGGTTGGGGGGATGTGAAATGGAAACAGTTGGAAGCTTGACAAAAAAAGTAATGTAATGATCAGCACTCACCTGACTAGAACTTGTTTGTTTATTATTTTTGTTAGCAGGCACCTAAAATGCTAGTGCATGTTGAATTTGCCAATCACTGTGCATTTTAGAAAGGTGGTCCTGGCTGGAACTGTACACAGTTCAAATATATGTAATTGATTGTTGGTAAGTGTATTTTTTAAGTAGCCACACTGGCACCAGTATGTTCACTTTTCCTCCTACTTAACTCACTAGCTCAGCTTTGTAAGAAGGGCTTCTCTGCTTGTGTGTTGTTTTTGTTTGGTGTGAGGAGAGCAGAAACATCAAATCTTTATTCAATCTACTACAGTCATCTCTTACAGTGCCCTATCCCTATTAATACCAGGAGTGTTGTGATCTTCCTGCACACAGTGCCCTAAACCTGATACCAGTCTGAGACAGCTCCCTCCCTGCATTACTAGTGAGAGGCTGGCTTCACAGACAGGGGGGAGCTGCCTGACCCTCACTCCTGACTTCCCCCATGTCCCAGCTAGTGAATGGTGTGTGGGTGAGGGGGGGGGGGAGGATGGTGAAGTCTGAGACAGCTCCCTCCCTGCATTACTAGTGAGAGGCTGGCTTCACAGACAGGGGGAGCTGCCTGACCCTCACTCCTGACTTCCCCCATGTCCCAGCTAGTGAATGGTGTGTGGGTGAGGGGGGGGGGGGAGGATGGTGAAGTCTGAGACAGCTCCCTCCCTGCATTACTAGTGAGAGGCTGGCTTCACAGACAGGGGGGAGCTGCCTGACCCTCACTCCTGACTTCCCCCATGTCCCAGCTAGTGAATGGTGTGTGGGTGAGGGGGGGGGGAGGATGGTGAAGTCTGAGACAGCTCCCCCCCTGCATTACTAGTGAGAGGCTGGCTTCGCAGACAGGGGGGAGCTGCCTGACCCTCACTCCTGACTTCCCCCATGTCCCAGCTAGTGAATGGTGTGTGGGTGAGGGGGGGGGGGAGGATGGTGAAGTCTGAGACAGCTCCCTCCCTGCATTACTAGTGAGAGGCTGGCTTCACAGACAGGGGGGAGCTGCCTGACCCTCACTCCTGACTTCCCCCATGTCCCAGCTAGTGAATGGTGTGTGGGTGAGGGGGGGGGGGGAGGATGGTGAAGTCTGAGACAGCTCCCTCCCTGCATTACTAGTGAGAGGCTGGCTTCACAGACAGGGGGGAGCTGCCTGACCCTCACTCCTGACTTCCCCCATGTCCCAGCTAGTGAATGGTGTGTGGGTGAGGGGGGGGGGGGAGGATGGTGAAGTCTGAGACAGCTCCCTCCCTGCATTACTAGTGAGAGGCTGGCTTCACAGACAGGGGGGAGCTGCCTGACCCTCACTCCTGACTTCCCCCATGTCCCAGCTAGTGAATGGTGTGTGGGTGAGGGGGGGGGGGAGGATGGTGAAGTCTGAGACAGCTCCCTCCCTGCATTACTAGTGAGAGGCTGGCTTCGCAGACAGGGGGGAGCTGCCTGACCCTCACTCCTGACTTCCCCCATGTCCCAGCTAGTGAATGGTGTGTGGGTGAGGGGGGGGGGGAGGATGGTGAAGTCTGAGACAGCTCCCTCCCTGCATTACTAGTGAGAGGCTGGCTTCACAGACAGGGGGGAGCTGCCTGACCCTCACTCCTGACTTCCCCCATGTCCCAGCTAGTGAATGGTGTGTGGGTGAGGGGGGGGGGGAGGATGGTGAAGTCTGAGACAGCTCCCTCCCTGCATTACTAGTGAGAGGCTGGCTTCGCAGACAGGGGGGAGCTGCCTGACCCTCACTCCTGACTTCCCCCATGTCCCAGCTAGTGAATGGTGTGTGGGTGAGGGGGGGGGGAGGATGGTGAAGTCTGAGACAGCTCCCTCCCTGCATTACTAGTGAGAGGCTGGCTTCACAGACAGGGGGGAGCTGCCTGACCCTCACTCCTGACTTCCCCCATGTCCCAGCTAGTGAATGGTGTGTGGGTGAGGGGGGGGGGAGGATGGTGAAGTCTGAGACAGCTCCCTCCCTGCATTACTAGTGAGAGGCTGGCTTCACAGACAGGGGGGAGCTGCCTGACCCTCACTCCTGACTTCCCCCATGTCCCAGCTAGTGAATGGTGTGTGGGTGAGGGGGGGGGGGGAGGATGGTGAAGTCTGAGACAGCTCCCTCCCTGCATTACTAGTGAGAGGCTGGCTTCACAGACAGGGGGGAGCTGCCTGACCCTCACTCCTGACTTCCCCCATGTCCCAGCTAGTGAATGGTGTGTGGGTGAGGGGGGGGGGGAGGATGGTGAAGTCTGAGACAGCTCCCTCCCTGCATTACTAGTGAGAGGCTGGCTTCACAGACAGGGGGGAGCTGCCTGACCCTCACTCCTGACTTCCCCCATGTCCCAGCTAGTGAATGGTGTGTGGGTGAGGGGGGGGGGAGGATGGTGAAGTCTGAGACAGCTCCCTCCCTGCATTACTAGTGAGAGGCTGGCTTCACAGACAGGGGGGAGCTGCCTGACCCTCACTCCTGACTTCCCCCATGTCCCAGCTAGTGAATGGTGTGTGGGTGAGGGGGGGGGGGGAGGATGGTGAAGTCTGAGACAGCTCCCTCCCTGCATTACTAGTGAGAGGCTGGGTTCGCAGACAGGGGGGAGCTGCCTGACCCTCACTCCTGACTTCCCCCATGTCCCAGCTAGTGAATGGTGTGTGGGTGAGGGGGGGGGGGGAGGATGGTGAAGTCTGAGACAGCTCCCTCCCTGCATTACTAGTGAGAGGCTGGCTTCACAGACAGGGGGGAGCTGCCTGACCCTCACTCCTGACTTCCCCCATGTCCCAGCTAGTGAATGGTGTGTGGGTGAGGGGGGGGGGGAGGATGGTGAAGTCTGAGACAGCTCCCTCCCTGCATTTCTAGTGAGAGGCTGGCTTCGCAGACAGGGGGGAGCTGCCTGACCCTCACTCCTGACTTCCCCCATGTCCCAGCTAGTGAATGGTGTGTGGGTGAGGGGGGGGGAGGATGGTGAAGTCTGAGACAGCTCCCTCCCTGCATTACTAGTGAGAGGCTGGCTTCACAGACAGGGGGGAGCTGCCTGACCCTCACTCCTGACTTCCCCCATGTCCCAGCTAGTGAATGGTGTGTGGGTGAGGGGGGGGGGGAGGATGGTGAAGTCTGAGACAGCTCCCTCCCTGCATTACTAGTGAGAGGCTGGCTTCACAGACAGGGGGGAGCTGCCTGACCCTCACTCCTGACTTCCCCCATGTCCCAGCTAGTGAATGGTGTGTGGGTGAGGGGGGGGGGGGAGGATGGTGAAGTCTGAGACAGCTCCCTCCCTGCATTACTAGTGAGAGGCTGGCTTCGCAGACAGGGGGGAGCTGCCTGACCCTCACTCCTGACTTCCACCATGTCCCAGCTAGTGAATGGTGTGTGGGTGAGGGGGGGGGGAGGATGGTGAAGTCTGAGACAGCTCCCTCCCTGCATTACTAGTGAGAGGCTGGCTTCGCAGACAGGGGGGAGCTGCCTGACCCTCACTCCTGACTTCCCCCATGTCCCAGCTAGTGAATGGTGTGTGGGTGAGGGGGGGGGGTGGATGGTGAAGTCTGAGACAGCTCCCTCCCTGCATTACTAGTGAGAGGCTGGCTTCACAGACAGGGGGGAGCTGCCTGACCCTCACTCCTGACTTCCCCCATGCCCCAGCTAGTGAATGGTGTGTGGGTGAGGGGGGGGGGGGAGGATGGTGAAGTCTGAGACAGCTCCCTCCCTGCATTACTAGTGAGAGGCTGGCTTCAAAGACAGGGGGGAGCTGCCTGACCCTCACTCCTGACTTCCCCCATGTCCCAGCTAGTGAATGGTGTGTGGGTGAGGGGGGGGGGGGAGGATGGTGAAGTCTGAGACAGCTCCCTCCCTGCATTACTAGTGAGAGGCTGGCTTCGCAGACAGGGGGGAGCTGCCTGACCCTCACTCCTGACTTCCCCCATGTCCCAGCTAGTGAATGGTGTGTGGGTGAGGGGGGGGGGGAGGATGGTGAAGTCTGAGACAGCTCCCTCCCTGCATTACTAGTGAGAGGCTGGCTTCACAGACAGGGGGGAGCTGCCTGACCCTCACTCCTGACTTCCCCCATGTCCCAGCTAGTGAATGGTGTGTGGGTGAGGGGGGGGGGGGGAGGATGGTGAAGTCTGAGACAGCTCCCTCCCTGCATTACTAGTGAGAGGCTGGCTTCACAGACAGGGGGGAGCTGCCTGACCCTCACTCCTGACTTCCCCCATGTCCCAGCTAGTGAATGGTGTGTGGGTGAGGGGGGGGGGGGAGGATGGTGAAGTCTGAGACAGCTCCCTCCCTGCATTACTAGTGAGAGGCTGGCTTCACAGACAGGGGGGAGCTGCCTGACCCTCACTCCTGACTTCCCCCATGTCCCAGCTAGTGAATGGTGTGTGGGTGAGGGGGGGGGGGAGGATGGTGAAGTCTGAGACAGCTCCCTCCCTGCATTACTAGTGAGAGGCTGGCTTCGCAGACAGGGGGGAGCTGCCTGACCCTCACTCCTGACTTCCCCCATGTCCCAGCTAGTGAATGGTGTGTGGGTGAGGGGGGGGGGGAGGATGGTGAAGTCTGAGACAGCTCCCTCCCTGCATTACTAGTGAGAGGCTGGCTTCACAGACAGGGGGGAGCTGCCTGACCCTCACTCCTGACTTCCCCCATGTCCCAGCTAGTGAATGGTGTGTGGGTGAGGGGGGGGGGGGAGGATGGTGAAGTCTGAGACAGCTCCCTCCCTGCATTTCTAGTGAGAGGCTGGCTTCGCAGACAGGGGGGAGCTGCCTGACCCTCACTCCTGACTTCCCCCATGTCCCAGCTAGTGAATGGTGTGTGGGTGAGGGGGGGGGGGGGAGGATGGTGAAGTCTGAGACAGCTCCCTCCCTGCATTACTAGTGAGAGGCTGGCTTCACAGACAGGGGGGAGCTGCCTGACCCTCACTCCTGACTTCCCCCATGTCCCAGCTAGTGAATGGTGTGTGGGTGAGGGGGGGGGGGGAGGATGGTGAAGTCTGAGACAGCTCCCTCCCTGCATTACTAGTGAGAGGCTGGCTTCACAGACAGGGGGGAGCTGCCTGACCCTCACTCCTGACTTCCCCCATGTCCCAGCTAGTGAATGGTGTGTGGGTGAGGGGGGGGGGGAGGATGGTGAAGTCTGAGACAGCTCCCTCCCTGCATTACTAGTGAGAGGCTGGCTTCGCAGACAGGGGGGAGCTGCCTGACCCTCACTCCTGACTTCCCCCATGTCCCAGGTAGTGAATGGTTTGTGGGTGAGGGGGGGGGGGGGAGGATGGTGAAGTCTGAGACAGCTCCCTCCCTGCATTACTAGTGAGAGGCTGGCTTCACAGACAGGGGGGAGCTGCCTGACCCTCACTCCTGACTTCCCCCATGTCCCAGCTAGTGAATGGTGTGTGGGTGAGGGGGGGGGGGGGAGGATGGTGAAGTCTGAGACAGCTCCCTCCCTGCATTACTAGTGAGAGGCTGGCTTCACAGACAGGGGGGAGCTGCCTGACCCTCACTCCTGACTTCCCCCATGTCCCAGCTAGTGAATGGTGTGTGGGTGAGGGGGGGGGGAGGATGGTGAAGTCTGAGACAGCTCCCTCCCTGCATTACTAGTGAGAGGCTGGCTTCACAGACAGGGGGGAGCTGCCTGACCCTCACTCCTGACTTCCCCCATGTCCCAGCTAGTGAATGGTGTGTGGGTGAGGGGGGGGGGGGAGGATGGTGAAGTCTGAGACAGCTCCCTCCCTGCATTACTAGTGAGAGGCTGGCTTCGCAGACAGGGGGGAGCTGCCTGACCCTCACTCCTGACTTCCACCATGTCCCAGCTAGTGAATGGTGTGTGGGTGAGGGGGGGGGGGGAGGATGGTGAAGTCTGAGACAGCTCCCTCCCTGCATTACTAGTGAGAGGCTGGCTTCACAGACAGGGGGGAGCTGCCTGACCCTCACTCCTGACTTCCCCCATGTCCCAGCTAGTGAATGGTGTGTGGGTGAGGGGGGGGGGGGAGGATGGTGAAGTCTGAGACAGCTCCCTCCCTGCATTACTAGTGAGAGGCTGGCTTCACAGACAGGGGGGAGCTGCCTGACCCTCACTCCTGACTTCCCCCATGTCCCAGCTAGTGAATGGTGTGTGGGTGAGGGGGGGGGAGGAGGATGGTGATGTCTGAGACAGCTCCCTCCCTGCATTACTAGTGAGAGGCTGGCTTCACAGACAGGGGGGAGCTGCCTGACCCTCACTCCTGACTTCCCCCATGTCCCAGCTAGTGAATGGTGTGTGGGTGAGGGGGGGGGGGGGGAGGATGGTGAAGTCTGAGACAGCTCCCTCCCTGCATTACTAGTGAGAGGCTGGCTTCGCAGACAGGGGGGAGCTGCCTGACCCTCACTCCTGACTTCCACCATGTCCCAGCTAGTGAATGGTGTGTGGGTGAGGGGGGGGGGGAGGATGGTGAAGTCTGAGACAGCTCCCTCCCTGCATTACTAGTGAGAGGCTGGCTTCGCAGACAGGGGGGAGCTGCCTGACCCTCACTCCTGACTTCCCCCATGTCCCAGCTAGTGAATGGTGTGTGGGTGAGGGGGGGGCGGAGGATGGTGAAGTCTGAGACAGCTCCCTCCCTGCATTACTAGTGAGAGGCTGGCTTCACAGACAGGGGGGAGCTGCCTGACCCTCACTCCTGACTTCCCCCATGTCCCAGCTAGTGAATGGTGTGTGGGTGGGGGGGGGGGGGGGAGGATGGTGAAGTCTGAGACAGCTCCCTCCCTGCATTACTAGTGAGAGGCTGGCTTCGCAGACAGGGGGGAGCTGCCTGACCCTCACTCCTGACTTCCACCATGTCCCAGCTAGTGAATGGTGTGTGGGTGAGGGGGGGGGGGGAGGATGGTGAAGTCTGAGACAGCTCCCTCCCTGCATTACTAGTGAGAGGCTGGCTTCACAGACAGGGGGGAGCTGCCTGACCCTCACTCCTGACTTCCCCCATGTCCCAGCTAGTGAATGGTGTGTGGGTGAGGGGGGGGGGGGGGGGATGGTGAAGTCTGAGACAGCTCCCTCCCTGCATTACTAGTGAGAGGCTGGCTTCACAGACAGGGGGGAGCTGCCTGTCCCTCACTCCTGACTTCCCCCATGTCCCAGCTAGTGAATGGTGTGTGGGTGAGGGGGGGGGGTGGATGGTGAAGTCTGAGACAGCTCCCTCCCTGCATTACTAGTGAGAGGCTGGCTTCACAGACAGGGGGGAGCTGCCTGACCCTCACTCCTGACTTCCCCCATGTCCCAGCTAGTGAATGGTGTGTGGGTAAGGGGGGGGGGGGGGAGGATGGTGAAGTCTGAGACAGCTCCCTCCCTGCATTACTAGTGAGAGGCTGGCTTCACAGACAGGGGGGAGCTGCCTGACCCTCCCTCCTCCGGGGTATTGTGATCTTCCTGCACACAGTGCCCTATCCCTGATACCAGGGGTGTTGTGATCTTCCTGCATGCAGTGCCCTATCCCTATTAATACCAGGAGTGTTGTGATCTTCCTGCATGCAGTGCCCTATCCCTATTAATACCAGGAGTGTTGTGATCTTCCTGCATGCAGTGCCCTATCCCTGATACCGGGATGTGTGCAAGAAGATCACAACACCCCCGGTATCAGGAATAGGGCACTGTGTGCAAGAAGATCACAACACCCCCAGTATCAGGAATAGGGCACTGTGTGCAGGAAGATCATAACACCCCTGGTATTAGGGATAGGGCACTGTGTGCAGGAAGATCACAACACTCCTGGTATTAATAGGGATAGGGCACTGTGTGCAGGAAGATCACAATACCCCTGGTATCAGGGTTAGGGCACAAGTTCTAGTCACATTGAATGATCACATTACTTGTTTTGTCAAGCTACCAACTGTTTCCATTTCCCATCCCCCATATACTGTCAGTAGGAAACTTGGTAACATGAATAAATAAGAGGGCAGCCAATAGGAATACATATTCATTCCTAAACTGACCTTAACTGACCTGAAAAGTGTCAAATTGTATCATTTTCAGTTAGTGCGCACTAACTCCCAGTTAGTGCGCACTAACTCCCGTTAGTGCGCACTAACTCGAGTTAGTGCGCACTAATCGGAAAAAAACGATTTTTAACGATTTTTTAACTAAAAAATCGTGCCTAAGACGATTTTCTTGCCCTGCCACACGATTTCTATCGTTAAGACGATATGGAAAACGATTCACATCCCTATTGAAAATACCTGTCAGATGGTAGGAGTAATGGATGGCCGGCGCCATCTTTAAAAATGGTGCAGGCCATCCAGTGCTCCTACCATGTGACAGGGGCCGGCCAATGGCATGGATACCCTGTCACATTGTAAGGGCAAAGGGCCATCGGCGCCATTTTTATTAGTGGCAGCCAATGGCCCGAGAGTGTGGAGATCGCTCCCGGGACCACCAGGTAATTTTAAAACATTTTGGGGGGGGGGAGGTTGGGAGGGTGGGGGAAGCTAAGGGAGCAGTTTTAAAGGGCTCGCGGCTCGGGCGCAGCGATAAAAAAAAACCCAATCAGACCGCACGAAGGAAAATTCACGATGTGAATCAGAACCGGAATCGGAACCGATTCCGGTTCCGATTCACATCCCTAATAAAAAAACTTATTTATTCTATCTTGAAGGTGAAGAGTCTTTTGTTTGACTTGTAATAACCCCCCCCCCTCAAAAAAAAACAAAAACCAACTGTGCACACATCCATATCTTCCAAACTGAAACCCTTGACACAAAACTGAATAGCTAAGAATGGTGTTCTAATTCTATACATCCTTATCTGACTTTTACTGTCTGTGCAGCTGTATTACATGCCATGCACTATGGAGTAGATTTTAAAAACTTGTGCATGCCCTACCCGGTGTGGACACATGGACACGCAATGTTTTAACATGCACACGCCGGTGTGTGCATGTTATAAAATCAGGGGTTGGTGCACACAAGGGGTTGCACATTTGTGCAACCTGCACGCGCTGATGCCCACGGCCTTCTGTAGTTCCCTCCCAGTCCGCTCCAATTTAGGAGTGGACTGGGAGGGAACATCCCTATCCCCTACCCTAACCTTCCCGCCCCCTAGCCCTATCCTAACACCCCCCCCCCCCAATCCATGTCTTACCATTTGTTCCTGCCTCGGGGCAGGAGCAAGTTGCACATGCCGGCACCCTGCCAGCACAGCGGCAAATGGCTGCTGTGCCGGGTGCCTCTAGCCATGCCATGCCTCCTCCCCACCCCGCCCCTTTCCCAAGGCCCCGGGACTTACACACGTCCCGGGGATTTACACGCGTGGCCAGGTCTTTGAAAATTGGCCCAACACACGTAAGCCCGGGATTTACGTGTCTAAGTTTTTGAAAATCTACCCCTATGTTTCCTTAATGCTCCCTGATTTCATTTTCTTACAATATGACTTAGTTCAATTATGCCAAAATCTTGAGTAAATGACTAAAATACATGAAACTGCTAAAAGCTGCAAAATGTTCTGTGGAAAAACTAATCAGAGAAAAATAAGATAAAAAAGGCATGCAAGATTCACATACTTTATAAATGACAATTGGAAATGTTAAAATAATAAAGTATATATCAGATGATGCATATTTTTTTTTATCTGCATTGGAACAAAACCAGATGCACTTTGTAGATGCTGAGTACAGCAAGCCAGCTCTAATCTTTTCAAACCCAATTCCTTTTCAAAAATGTAAATGGACCAATGAAATATGTATTTCACTGATTCCATCTCATATATCCCACACAATAAACATCTGAACGGAAGTTGAAGACCTAAAAAATGCTCCATTAACCAACAGATGTATCCTGGAGTACGAATTCAAAAACAAAAACCATGAACAATAATACTAGTTTAGCTCTATAATAATATAACTGAATTGAACTAAGTTATAGTTCAGGTAGTAGGATCTGTGTTGATTTGCATGTTATACTATGTTTCTGCTCATTATCAGGTGGCATGTGAAAATCTGTACTTTCAGTTTACAATGGTATGTGATCCTCTGAAAGCCAAATCCACATCTAAATTTCTGTATAGCATATACCTCTCTATTAGAGATGTGAATCGTGTGATCGATCGTCTTAACAATCGATTTTGGCTGGGGGGGGGGGGGGAGGGAATTGGATCGTCGCGGTTTTGTTTTTTTTAAATCGTGTAAATCGTAAATCGGGGGAGGGCGGGAAAACCGGCACACTAAAACATCCCTAAAACCCACCCCGACCCTTTAAAATAAATCCCCCACCCTCCCGAACCCCCCCCAAAATGTCTTAAATTACCTGGGGTCCAGTGGGGGGGTCCCGGTGTGATGTTCCACTCTCAGGCCACGGGTGCGTTAATAGAAATGGCACCGGCGCTACCTTTGCCCTGTCATATGACAGGGCAAAGGTAGCGCCGGCGCCATTTTGGTTCCTGTCCCCCGACGTCACAAGCGCAGGAGATCGCTCCCGGACCCCCGCTGGACCCCCAGGGACTGATAAATGTGCGCATGAAAGCAAAAATATACATATTCTTCTGACGGTTATAAAATAGTAAACGCATGACTGCATATATGCTATTTTTCTGTGTGCAACCCCTTTGAAAATTTACTCAGTAGTGTCACTTTGCAGTGCTCACAGACCCTTTTTAATGAAGTGCTATTTGCAACAGGATAAAGAGAATACTACCAAGAGGGTATTTTTGTAAACCTGGCAAATTAAAGCAGTGGATTATAAACTGAAAGAGAGATGGATAAAGAAACCTGACTAGGGATAATTGAATAACAATTGATGAAGCAGGGAAAAACACTATAGCTAAACCAGAAAGAATCAAGCTAAACTCAAAGCATTCTTATTGGCAGTTGCAGCAAGAATGCAGAATAACAAATCTGACTGACAAAGAATATGGGGCAGTGGGGGGGGGGGGGGGGGGGGGGGCGTTTTTAAAGTAGCTGCTAGGCTTCCGGGCCTGCAGGTATATTGCACTTTGTCCCTGAAGCTCTGCAAATTCATTTTCAAAGGGAAACTTCCTGCAGACTTTCCTTTTCTAAATCTGGGCTTTAAAGCAAGTATTGCATTTGTGGACCCTTAGGCTGAGGCAGGTTTGGCACAACCTTCAAGGAGGAGTCCTGTAGGCTCCCATCATCAGCAGTCGGACCTGGACAAAGCAAAGACCTAGCTGCAGCTTCGCCAGCGCTCGTTCCCCTTGGGTTGAACCTTTGGGTGCCAGGGCCGGCAGGTCTTAGGTGGGGTCTCTGCTGATGGCTGAAGAGAAGGTCCTTGGATAGTAGGGTTGTGGGCAGGCAGCAGTCAGGTGAATCCAGGAGCAGGCAGGATTCGGTGGCAGGCAGCGGTCAAATATAATCCAAGATCAGGCAATGGTCAGTGGCAGGCAGCAATCAAGCATAATATGAGGTCAGGCAGTGGTCAGTGGCAGGCAGCAGTCAAACGTAATCAGAGGTCAGGCCGAGGTCAATCCAGGAATCCATCCATATAGGAAGGATGTGTCAGGCAAGGAGTACCACAGAAGGCAAGGAACACTGAAGACCATGCAAGACCTGGAGACAAGATGCTGAAGTCAAGGCTGGGCTGATGATGAGACACTGAAGACAAGACCTGGATGGAGAAAAGACGCTGTAGCAACACATTCTACACAGGAGAAATTGAGCAGTCATCTGGGCAGGCTTTTGTAGGGCAGGCTGGATGATGTTATCTAAGGGCGCCGCGGGACCTTTAAATCTTGTAACATAGCACACACGCCCTATGGAAGCTGCCGGTATCTTGGTCTGCCGGAGGTTGATGGCATTGCATGAGCATGTTGCAGGAGGAGATAGCGGTGTCTTTCCACGCCAGGATGGGACGTGGTTGGGTCAGGCGAGGAGGTGAGTACGATGGTCCATAAGAGAAGCTTGTGGACCGCCAAATATAACAGCAGGTGCAAAATATGGAGATGAAGACACATGCAGGAATTTCACAAAGGAAACTCCATATGTACTTTCTCTCCCCGGACCTAACCCTGCCCCCGTATGCACTGAGAACAGCATGAATCCTTGTACCCGAGCAGGGAGGGAGATGGGGGGCAATTTCAAACAGATTTTTACTTAGGTAACCTCAGGTTTATCCTCATATCCGCCCCATGATTTACCCTATAGCAAATGCCACCTGGGAAGTATGGGATCAATATTCAAAGGCTTCTGAGAGGATGAAGATAACCAGCTAAATCTACCCTAAGTAACGTTGTGTCTGAAAATGTAGCTAAATCTAGCCAGACAAAATGTGTCACCTAAATCTAGACATGTTGTTTAGTCCAGTGCACTTGTACAGTCAAAGTTAGACCATTAACACTGATCATCGTGCTAATCAGCTAAATTCTAAATCCTGCCACAAGATCACCTGCATCCAGTCCTTTTTTAACTGGATACATAAATGTGACCAGACAAATATAGCCAATTAAAGGGGCCAGATTTTGAAATGGGCAGATTTGCCCAGCTAAATTCTGGTTTTACCTGGTAAATATTTTAAATATCAACCCCTATGTTGCCAACCTCAAAGGCAGTTCAATATTTTATAAGATTCTGTAACAGACTCAGATTCAACTTCATCTTTAGTGGGAGGAAACAGCATATTAGAAAAAGACTCTGATTATGTAATTTAATATGATAAATTATTGTAATTTTTCACTAAATAATCACAGTATTTAAAATGTGTTTTTTTCATATAACTTGTCTAGTATGTTGCTTTGCTTTCCTGATTTAGAAAAGTGATTAAGAAAACAAATATAGTATTTTATTCAGAAGGCTCAGTATACAATAACTAATATTTCATAGAGCCAATTACTATGAGGCTTTAGGCTTATACACTAACGTTTAGCTTTCATGTAAAGATCATTTAGTGTACCCTCAGAATAGCATGCTACATATTAACACAGGATCAACAGAGGACAGCCAGGAGGCATTAAGGACCATGCATCTTCAGAAAAAATGACTATGATTGTACTTATCTACTGCATTCTTCACAACATTGCAATATGGTATCAAGTAGATGCTGACATTAACCTCCATCTTCTCCCAAATGCCTGGTGCCCTCCCTGTCAGATGTTAGAATACCACTGGGAAGGACTCAGACAAGAAATACAGACCTGCAAGTGGCACCATAGTGGAGAACAGTGCTGATGTACTTCATACCTTACACCATTTCAGATAACGTTGTTGCTGTCACGGAAACGTGGTTTACGGAATCTCATGACTGGGATACAGCAATACCGGGCTATAACTTGTTAAGGAAAGACAGAGAGGACAGGAAAGGGGGAGGAGTGGCTCTTTATGTCAGAAACAATATCCAAGCATCGGAGCTGCAAGGAAGATGGGGCAATGAAGAAGCACTATGGGCCAACCTAAAAAAAATGGGACATCCATTTTTATTGGAGTGGTTTACAGGCCTCAAAACCAAAAAGAAGAGCTGGACAAAGATCTGGTTAATGACATCCACAGGATAGGAAAGAAGGGAGAAGTGGTGATCGTTGGAGACTTTAATATGCCAGATGTAGACTGGAGAATACCATCTGCAGAATCTAATAACAGTAGAGAAATAGTGGATGCCCTGCAAGTAGCTTTGTTCAAACAAATGGTTATGGAACCCACGAGAGAAGGAGCAATACATGACTTAGTGCTCACTAATGGAGATAACATCTCTGATGTCCAGGTGGGCGCCCACCTCAGCACCAGTGATCATCAAATGGTATGGTTTAATATCACAATAAAGATACAGAAAAGAAGCACAAAAACCCGAGTTCTGCAGTTCAAAAACACAAACTTTGATGAAATGGGGAAGTACCTGGAGGAAGAACTAAAAGGCTGGGAGAATGTGAGAGATGTGGATCAACAGTGGACCAATCTAAAAGGAGCAATTGCCAAGTCAACTAATCTATATGTTAGAAAAGTAAAGAAAAGCAAAAGAAAAATGAAACCTATCTGGTTCTCAAAGGAGGTGGCTGACAAAATAAAGGCTAAAAGAACAGCGTTCAAGAAATACAAAAGATCCAAAAGAGAGGAGCACAAAGAAGAATATCTGGTAGAACTGAGGGAGACAAAGAAATTAATCAAGAGAGCAAAAAGTCAAGCAGAAGAGAGGATTGCCAAGGAAGTAAAGAGAGGTGACAAAACATTTTTCAGATACATCAGTGAAAAGAGAAAAGTTCAAAGTAGTATAGTGAAATTGAAAGGTGGAAAGGATCAATGTGTGGAGAGAGACGAAGAAATGGCAGAAATATTAAACGAATACTTCTGTTCTGTGCTCACTAAGGAGGACCCTGGAGAAGGACCGTCCCTAGTTAACAAGATACTGGAGGGGAGTGGAGTAGATGTAACTCCATTTACAGTAGAAAATGTATGGGATGAGCTGGGGAAACTGAAAGTAGACAAAGCCATGGGACCTGATGAGGTTCATCCCAGGATACTGAGGGAGCTCAGAGATGTGCTGGCGGGTCCGCTGTGTGACCTGTTCAATAGATCCCTAGAAACGGGAGTGGTGCCGAGTGATTGGAGAAGAGCTGTGGTGGTTCCGCTTCACAAGAGTGGGAACAGAGAGGAGGCTGGTAACTACAGACCGGTTAGCCTCACTTCAGTGGTGGGAAAAATAATGGAGTCACTGTTGAAAGAGAGAATAGTGAACTATCTACAGTCGGGAAAATTGCTGGACCAGAGGCAGCATGGATTCACCAGGGGAAGTTCTGTCAGACAAATCTGATTGACTTTTTTGACTGGGTAACCAAGGAATTGGATCAAGGGAGAGCACTCGATGTCATCTACTTCGATTTCAGCAAAGCTTTTGATACGGTCCTGCACATGAGACTGGTGAAGAAAATGAGAAGCTTAGGAGTGAGTGCTGAGGTGGTGACCTGGATTGCAAACTGGTTGATGGACAGAAGACAATGTGTGATGGTAAATGGAGCTCTCTCTGAAGAGAGGGAGGTTTTAAGTGGTGTACCACAAGGATCGGTGTTGGGACCGGTCCTGTTCAATATATTTGTGAGCGACATTGCGGACGGGATAGAAGGTAAGGTTTGTCTTTTTGCGGATGACACTAAGATCTGCAACATAGTGGACACGCCGGAAGGAGTGGAGAGAATGAGACGGGATTTAAGGAAGCTGGAAGAATGGTCGAAGATATGGCAGCTGAGATTCAATGCCAAGAAGTGCAGAGTCATGCATATGGGGAGTGGAAATCCGAATGAACTGTATTCGATGGGGGGAGAAGGGCTGATGTGCACGGAGCAGGAGAGAGACCTTGGGGTGATAGTGTCTAATGATATGAAGTCTGCGAAACAATGCGACAAGGCGATAGCAAAAGCCAGAAGAATGCTGGGCTGCATAGAGGAATATCGAGTAAGAAAAGGGAAGTGATTATCCCCTTGTACAGGTCCTTGGTGAGGCCTCACCTGGAGTACTGTGTTCAGTTCTGGAGACCGTATCTACAAAGAGACAAGGACAAGATGGAAGCGGTACAGAGAAGGGCGACCAGGAAGGTGGAGGGTCTTCATCGGATGACATACGAGGAGAGATTGAACAATCTAAATATGTACTCCCTGGAGGAAATGAGGAGCAGGGGTGATATGATTCAGACTTTCAGATACTTGAAAAACTTTAATGATCCAAAGACAACGACAAACCTTTTTCATCAGAAAAAAATCAGCAGAACCAGAGGTCACGAGTTGAGGCTCCAGGGAGGAAGACTAAGAACCAATGTCAGGAAGTATTTCTTCACAGAAAGGGTGGTGGATGCCTGGAATGCCCTTCCGGAGGAAGTGGTGAAGTCTAAAACTGTGAACGACTTCAAAGGGGCATGGGATAAACACTGTGGATCCATGAAGTCTAGAGGGCGTGAATAAAGAGGAGGCAGCAAAACACTGCACGGAGCGGCAGTAGCCACAGAGGCATTCACGGAGCGGGATGCCAGTGGCCAGTAGTTGGTGTTCCACCTTCACGGAGCGGAAGGATGGAGGGCTGCTATCTCCAAAAAAAAAAACAAACAAAAAAAATAAAAACAGGGGTGGGTAAGAGTATGGGGTAAGGGTGTGGCCTGCTTATTACAGCGGTTGCTACCCCTAATTGAGCTGGACGTTCACTTGGATGCAGATACGGCGCTGCTCTCTGGATTGGTGGTGGGGTGGAGGGGAATTAGGGCTGAAGGGTACTGGAAGCCAATAGTAACAGGTGGGAGAGAAAAAAAGGGGACAAAAATGGATAAAGTGCGTAGCTTGCTGGGCAGACTGGATGGGCCGTTTGGTCTTCTTCTGCCGTCATTTCTATGTTTCTATGTTTCTATAACTTAGCATTTTAGATAACTTAGCATTCCTTTTACACATGGGAATTCCTCCACTGGTTCCTTTAGGTACAATCCCCGATTAGTGATAAGAATCTCCAGTTTTGACTAAAGAAGTACTTTATGAATAAAATCAAGAAGTCCCTGAAGGCCTTTAGCATAGTATTACACTGCAGACCTCTGGAGGAAACACTTCACAGGGTCTGACACATTGCATGCCAGCAGACTGGCACCTAAGGGAGCCCTCCCAAGAGCTGCTGGGTACTTGTCTTTAGATCTGCCCTTGTATTTGCATACATTTTCCCAGCCTTCTCATTTGAAAAGAAAATGACACCAACTGACAGTATATGTCAAAAATATATTAATTTACACAGCATAAAACTAATCTCAAAACAAAGATTCATTGTTTTTGGTTTTATTTATTTACAAATACATAAGAAAATAAGATATGCCATACTGGGTCAGATCAAGGGTCCATCAAGCCCAGCATCCTGTTCCCAACAGTGGCCAATCCAAGTCACAAGTACCTGGCAAGTACCCAAACATTAGATAGATCACAAGCTAGTACTGCTTATTACTTACCGTCAAAGTAGTTTATGGATTTATCCTCTAGGAACGTATCCAAACCTTTCTTAAACCCAGTTACACTAACTGCTGTAACCACATCCTTTGGCAATGAATTCCAGAGCTTAACTATGCACTGAGTGAAAAATAATTTTCTTCGATTTGTTTTAAAAGAGTTACTTGCTAACTTCATGGAGTGCCCCCTGGTCCTTTTATTATCTGAGAGAGTAAATAACCGATTTACATTAACTTGTTCAAGTCCTCTCATGATTTTGTAGACTTCTGTCATTCATTTATTTATTTATTTATTTATTTTATTTAAAAACTTTTCTATACCGTCATTAAGTTAGGTAGCATCATAACGGTTTACAATAAGGCACAAATATTAAAATTGGAACAGATTATGAATTCTATCACTATACATGTGCCAAGATTTTACGGTAACAAAAGTAGTTATAAAAACTCATAATTGGATGTGTTATTTTATGTCCGTTTATTTTGAGTGGGAACAAACGAGAATCTATGTCATCTTATTCTAGAAAATTAAGATTAAAAAAGAATATGTACCCGTGTTGATTTGGGTAGTGTGTTTAGGGTGTGCTGTCAATCACTTTTCTTTTTCCCAGTGTTCTACTCTCCTTTCTCTTTGTTGTATGCCTGTTTAAATAACCATGTTTTTAAATGTTTTATGAAGGTTTTGATGTCTCTTTGTAAGCGGATCTCGACGGGCATGGAGTTCCATAGCATAGGACCTGCTAAGGATAGCGCTCTTTCCCTTACTTGCGTTAGTTTGGCTGTTTTGATTGAGGGGATAGACAGTAAAGCTTTATTAGCTGTTCTCATGTTTCTGTTAGGGACGTGTACGCGGAGGGCTGTATTCAACCAATCAGCATTTTCATTATGTATTAGCTTATATATTGTACAAAGGGTTTTATACTGTATTCTTTGCTCAATGGGTAGCCAGTGTAATTCCATCAGGGTTTCCGTGATGTGGTCTCTTACTTTTACCAGTCAGAATTCTGGCGGCCGTGTTCTGCATTATTTGGAGTGGTCTAATTGTTGTGTATGGTAAACCAAGTAGGAGGGCATTACAGTTATCCGTGCTTGCGAAAATAAGAGCTTGTAACACTGAACGGAAGTTACTTGTTGTCAGTAGAGGTTTTAGTCTTCTGAGGGTCATGAGTTTAGCGTATACTTCCCTTACTTTTAATGATATGTGTTGTTTTAGGTTCAGTTCTGTGTCAATTATTACTCCGAGGTTTCTCACTTTCTCAGTTAGTTTAATTTTTGGGTTGTTTTTGAGTGTGATAGGGTTTTAGATGATGTCAATGTTTTTGCGTTCCATATCCCCCCTCGGTTGTCTCTTCTCCAAACTGAACAGCCCTAACCCTAGAATGGGTTAATGTGAATCAGTTATTTACTCTTTCAGATAATAGAAAGACTAGGGGGCACTTCTTGAAGTTAGCATGTGGCACATTTAAAACTAATCGGAGAAAGTTCTTTTTCACTCAACGCACAAACTCTGGAATTTGTTTCCAGAGGATGTGGTTAGTGCACTTAGAGTAGCTGTGTTTAAAAAAGGATTGGATAAGTTCTTGGAGGAGAAGTCCATTACCTGCTATTAATTGATTTAGAAAATAGCCACTGCTATTACTAGCAACAGTAGCATGGAATAGACTTAGTTTTTGGGTACTTGCCAGGTTCTTATGGCCTGGATTGGCCACTGTTGGAAACAGGATGCTGGGCTTGATGGACCCTTGGTCTGACCCAGAATGGCATGTTTTTATGTTCTTAACTTCCTTAGTCTTTCCTCATAGGGCAGCTGTTCCATGGCCCTTATCATTTTAGTCATCCTTCTCTGCACTTTCTCCAATGCAGCTTTATCCTTTTTGAGATGCAGTGATCAGAACTGCACACAGTGTACAAGATGCAGTCTCACCATGGAGTGATACAGAGGCATTATGATATCCTCCGCTTTATTTTCTATACCACGATCTTATCCCACATATTCAAAGCGGTTTACAACATCAATCACACAAGTACACAGATAAATAAACAGCATCAAGAGCATCACTTAAAACAGTGGTTCTCAACCCTGTCCTGGGGACCCCCCCAGCCAGTCGGGTTTTCAGAATATCCACAATGAATATGCATGAGACAAAATTTGCATGCACTGCCGCCATAACATGCAAATTTTCTCTCATGCATATTCATTGTGGATATCCTGAAAACCCGACTGGCTGGGGAGGTCCCCAGGACAGGGTTGAGAACCACTGACTTAAAAGCATTCATAAAAAGAAAGGTTTTCAAACTTTTCTTGAAACTCTTGAAATCGGTTCTTATACGTATCTCTAATGGGAACTTATTCCATAGAACGGGAGCTATTTGTGAAAATGCACAATTCGAAGTTGGAAGAAGTGTTACCAAAATGACATCTGGAAACATCCTTTCTTTGAAATTCAGAAAGCTAACCCCACTATATTTAAAGAAATTGGGGTAAATTTTCAAACCCATGAGCTGGTGTACATGTGCGCGCTACCCAGAGTGCACATATGTATGCCCAATTTTATAACATGCGAGCGCAGGCTCGTGTATGTTATAAAATCGGGGGTCAGCACGCACTAGTGATTCTTTTGCGTGCTGACAGCCGCGGCCTTCCCCTATTCCATCCCCCTATTCTAACCTTCCCAACCCTTCCCCTAACCTTCCCCCCCACCCCCCAGCCCTATTCTAACACCCCCCAACCTCTATCTTACTTTTGTGCCTGTCTCTGGGCAGACGCAAGTTGTAAATCACCGGGAAGTAGACGCATCCCAGGGCTTTATGCGCATCTCCAGCCCTTTATAAAATAGGCCCGGCGCGTGTAACCAGATTTACGCGCATAGAGGTTTTAAAATACGGCCCATATTGTAGTAACCACTCCCTATTTGACTTTAATGCGAAAGGTACTTCCATCTTAGTTACAAATTTCTCCAGAAATCCTGGTAAATCTAGAACACCAAACTTTACAGAGGAATTTTCTGACTCAACCAAATCTGTTTCCTTAAAGGAAGCCAAATAATATTCCCTAGAGTCTGGCGCTCTAATAAGCAATTAAGCATGTTATTATACTATGCACCAAAATTGAATGTGCATTGCCAAGATACCATTCCAGCTGTTTGCTCAGATTTATTCATCTGACTATAGAAGAAAGATAAGTGGAAATGCCAAAAGTGGTTTGTCTTTTTGCAATGACAACAGAATCTAAATCTCCCCCAATTCATCTTGGTATCAATGTAAGCTGCTATGTACATAGTAATGCTCATTTATACAACTTCCTGATTTAACAAGGTGATGTCTTTGTTTTTGTTGTTATTATAACTGTAGCATAGGATTTAAATGTGGAATCTCAATCAACCTTATTAAATCACTCAACTGCGGTGTTTGGTTGCTGTAGTGTAATCCCTGGCGTTGTCTCATTAGTGTAGGCTGTGCAAGAAAGGAAAATGTTATGATCCAGATACTATAGGCTAATGAAGCATCCAAACAGGAGCACAGCAATAGTTGAAATAATCTTCAATGCACCATTAGTTTCTATTTTATTTGTTGCAAGCCCTATGCAGTGTCATGTGAAGTCATCAGTTTGATCCTGATGAACATTCATGTTTTATCTGAACTTGGAACTGCTGACATACTGACATACTGAGTAGCCAGCAGAGGAAAGGAATTTATATATCCAATACAGCTAATATACTACAAATAGTAGGGATCTGCAGAAGGAAAACATTTGTTGTTATTCGGTATTCATTTCTCCGGGACCCAAATTCATTGCATTCATTTCATACGGGGGAAAAACAATTGGTTGATAAGTTTTATTCATTTTCTGATTTCCCATTAAAGTCAATGGGGGAAGTATTTGCAGCCTATTTTTAGCTGCAGAATTGGAGTTTACTTATCAATTCTGATGAAACTTCTGGGGAGCTATCATCAGAACGAGCTCCAAGGTACTTAGACTGTGGCAAAGTGGCACCAAAGTGGCATGAATAGCCTAAGGCATTTTAAAGAGGCAAAGGTGTACCAGGAGTGGCAAGAGTGCTTTAACAGAGGAGCAAAGCAGCAGCAAGATGTCAAAAACACATCACAGCTTAAAAAGAGAGCTCCGATAACAGATGCATGAACCCTCGAAGGCAGAACAACAGGAAAAGTGGCAAGACAAGTGGCATCAACATCCTACAGCACAATGAAGGGGGAACATAGCAAGCAGAAAGATTAGCACCAATACACTGAGGAACCATGATAGTGGCAAGAACAACACAAGGAGTTGAGTAAGTCATCTGGTGTATGGAAGGGAGGCAGAGTGGCAGAAAGTTGATAGGGGCAAGACAGGCTGGCAGAGAGGAGGTAGTCTGGTCCCTGTGGTTTTGATAGGGGCAAGACAGACTGGCCCCAAGGAGAGCTCCCTTTCCTTTGAGTAGGAAAGGACTCCTGGACAGTCAGGCACAGCGTTAGAGGTCAAGCCCTTTTAGAGACATAAAGCTTGGATGGACAGGCACAGCATTCAAGGTCAAACCCTCATAGAGACATAAGGCCTGGACGGACAGGCACAGCGTTAGAGGGCAAACCCTCGTAGAGACATAAATCCTGGATGGACAGGCACAGCATTAGAGGTCAAACCCTTTTAGGGACATAAAGCATGGATGGACAGACACAGCATTCAAAGTCAAGCCCTTGTAGGGACTTAAGGCCTGGATGGACAGGCACAGCATTAGAGGTTAAACCTTCATAGAGACATAAATCCTGGACAGACAGGCACAACATTCAAGGTCAAACCCTCATAGAGACATAAGGCCTGGATGGACAGGCACAGCCTTAGAGGTCAAACTCTCATAGAGATGTAAAGCCTGGATGGACAGGCACAGCATTTGGGGTCAAACCCTTGTAGAGACATAAGGCCTGGATGGAGAGGCACAGCATTCGAAGATAAAACCCTTTCGGCGCCTTAAAGCATGGACGGACAGGCACAGCATTAGATGATTTCCTTTGTGCAGGTATGTTGTGGTTTGATCTGTCCTTACTTCTTGAACTGGTTCACTGCCAGAAGAAAATGACATCTTTTTCATTTCTGAAAGATAATTAAACAGAGGATGCTTTCAGAGCAATAGAGACTGCCATTTGTGAAGCAAGAACTGAGCCGGAGATTATTCATGAATACCCAGAAGCTATTAACTGTGCTTATGCACTTCATGAAGAGCTCTCAGAAATAAGAAAACTGCTACTGAAGTCCAAATCTACAATATCAACCTATGCTGACTTTGTGGTTTACACAGTGCCTCTGTAAACTATGGGAAGACAGAGGATGAACTAGAGTGCAACTACCACCAGTTTTCTATAGTACTAGAAACATTACTGTTGGCACCTAAGAAAGATTTCTGGAACATGGCCCATATTATGAAGGTCAGGAGAACTATTGAGCATATGAACTATGCAAGCACCAAACATATGAAGTCAGCTATTTATGTTCTTACATTCCAAATTTAGCAAAACAGGAAAAGAATATTCTGGAAAGAAGTAATGCACAAATACATGAAACTGAAATTAGAAATACCAGAACTAAACTCAGACAGGCACAGCATTTCAAGTCGGGCCCTTGTATTTATTTATTTATTTACTTATTTGTTTATTTATTTGTTTAGTGCTTTTTTATACCGGTATTCATGATTCAGATCATATCATGTCAGTTTACAAGGAACCGGGGTAAAAATCCTTAAACATTAACATAGCGAAGAGAGGCAAAAGTTACACTGAAACAGGGATAATGGAACTGGGGGAAGAAGCCAAAGCATAAAGTAACTCATTGACTATAACAATTATTTACAGTGTGCTGAATGTTCGGTAATGATAGCTATGGCGGATCGGTGATTTAGGGAAAGGCCTGTTTAAATAACCAAGTCTTAAGCCTTTTTCTAAATGTCAACAGGCAGGGTTCTTGTCTGAGTTCAGGGGGAATAGCATTCCATATGGTTGGTCCCGCTGTAGAGAAGGTCCGTTCTCTAGTGGCTAGATGATGGGTGGATTTGGTTGGGGGGGTGTGCAGGGATCCTCTGTAGGCTTCTCTGATAGGTCTAGACGAGGTGTGTAGACTGAGTGAGAATTTAAGGTCGAAGGGGGCTTGGTTATGGATGGTTTTGTGAATGATGGTGAGGGACTTGTGTAAAATTCTAAAACGTATTGGTAGCCAGTGCAAATTTCTGAGGATGGGTATGATGTGGTCTCTTCTGCAAGTGTTTGTTAAGATTCTGGCCGCCACGTTTTGAAGCATCTGAAGAGGTTTGATGGAGGAGGGGAGACCTAGCAAAATGGAAATGCAGTAGTCTATCTTGGAGAATAGAACGGCTTGGAGGACAGTTCTGAAATCTTGAAAGTGTAGAAGTGGTTTAATTCTTTGTAGTACCTGCAGTTTATAAAAGCAGTCCTTGGTTGTGTGGTTGATGAATATTTTTAAATTCAGATGGTTGTCGATTAATACTCCCAGGTTTCTTGCTTGGGTGACAAAGGTGTTAGTGAGTGTCTTTTGAGGGGGATCGCTGTCATCCAGGGAAATGAGGAGGAGTTCAGTCTTGGCTGAATTGAGTATCAGGTTTAGGTTAGTGAGGAGGAGGTTGATCTCTCGGAGGCATATTTCCCAGTACTTGAATTTTTTTGTAATGGATTCTGTTATGGGGATCAGGATTTGCACGTCGTCAGTGTAAAGGAAGTGTTTTAGTTTTAGGTTTGTTAGCAGCTGGCACAGGGGAAGGAGGTATATATTAAAGAGAGTGGGGGACAAGGAGGAACCCTGAGGAACTCCTAGTGAGGAATTGATGCGAGTGGACTCTTTATTGTTGATTCTGACTTTATAGCCTCTTACTGAGGAATGATTTGAACCATCTGAAGGCAGTTCCTGTTATCCCGATGTCAGATAGTTGGTTGAGGAGGATAGAATGGTTTATGGTGTTGAAAGCCACCAAGAGGTCAAGAAGAATTAGTAAGAAGGATTGTCCTTTGTCCAATTCCATGATGAGGTGGTCTGTTAGAGAGATGAGGAGGGTTTCGGTGCTTAGTGCCTTACGGAATCCGTATTGGGTAGAGTGCAGTATTTTGTGGTTTTCAAGATAATCTGAAAGTTGAATGTTGACTAGTTTTTCCATGATCTTGGCTACAAAAGGCAGATTGGAGATAGGGCAGAAATTGTTGGGTTCCTTTGGATCTAAGTTCGGTTTTTTGAGAAGAGGTTTAAGAGAGGCGAGTTTTAGGGCGTTCGGGAAGATTCCTTGTGATAGAGAGCAGTTTATGATATCGGCCAGAGGTTTGGAGATAATGTCAGGTACCAGTAGGAGTAGTTTTGTTGGGATTTGGTCGTAGGGATGGGTAGATGGTTTCATTTTCTTTATTAGGGTTTTAATCTCCAGGGCGGTAGTAGGTACAAATGATTCAAGTGAGATCCCTTTATTTGAGAGATAGTAGGAGTTGGATAAGAGGTAGGGCTGGGGGGCAGGAGAGTTAAGAGGTTGGAGATTTTGCTTTGGAAGAAAGTTGCCAGTTCATTGGCTTTAGATTGTGCTTGGTTGTTAGGGATAGACGGGGCGCTGGTTTGTGTGAGTTCAGATACGTAGGAGAATAGTGCTTTAGCATCGAAAACGAGGTCATGAATTCTTTGAGCGTAGAAATCTTTGAGCGTAGAAATTGTCTGTAAGGTGGAGTTCCTGTAGAGGTGGAGGGTAGATTTGTAAGCAAATAGTGTGCTGGGGCCAGGGGCCTTGCACCATTTGTTTTCCTTCTGTCTGAGACTTTGTTTTCTGAGCTCATTGGAGAACCACGGTTGTCTTCTGTGCAAGGTATCCTCAGCCAGATTGATCTTTCGCCAGCACTCATATTACACCAGCTCACCAATTGACGGACTCCCTTCCAACTTTCATCCAGCCTCCTCCAGCATTCATCCAGCCTCCTCCAGCATTCATCCAGCCTCATCCAGCATTCATCCTCCTCCTTTCTTCACAACAAAACAACATGACACCAGGATTCCCAATCCCCATTCTATACCAAAGTCTCCTCACCACTGGAAAAGCAGTAGACAAATTATGTCCACTGTCAACTAATTTTTTTAGTTGACAGTGGACATAATTTGTTAGCTACTGTCTCTGTGATGTTGCTCCAGGAAAGTAGGGCTGAGTTGGGGTTTGAGAGGTCTATGTGAGGAAGTTCTTTGGCCAGGTGATTGCCGAGGACATCAGAGGTGCATGATCTCCTGTAGTGAAAAGTGGGTTGAATGGGGTGGGTATTGGGGGTTTCTTTCATTGTGAAGGTGGCAGAGATTAAGGAGTGGTCCGACCAGGGGATCGGCATGCATTTTGGGGGGGGGGGGGGATGAGTGCATGAGGCCGGAGTTTATGAAAATAAGGTCCAGGGTGTGGCCAGCTTTGTGGGTGGGCTTGTTGATAATCTGTTTGAAGCCCATGGCTGTAAGGGAGGTGAGAAATGACTCACTGTTGGTTGTGAATGGGGTGGTATCAACATGGAGATTGAAATCCCTTAAGATCATAGCTGGGGAGTCCAGGTTCATATATTTTGCTATGATTTCTACAATGGGAGAGGCATCTGAGTCAAGAAGTCCTGGCGGAGCATATATGAGGAGGATTTGGAGTTGGTCGGTTTTGAAAAGGCCTAATTCTAGTTTAGAGGCAGATTTGGCTGGGAGTTGGGTTAATCTCAGCTCTTTTTTGGCCGCTAAAAGAAGGCCACCGCCTCTTTTCTTTTGTCGGGGAAGTGAAAAGAAGTCGTAAAGATGTGTGGGGAGTTGATTTATCAGGGCTATATCTGTTGGTTTAAGCCAGGTTTCCGTTATAGCGCAGATGCCAGGCTTTGAGTCTAGGAGATAATTGTTGAGGATATGTGATTTTTTAGTGAGGGATTGTGCATTGAAAAGTGTTAAGGAGAATAATGTGAGGCCTAGGAATTGAGTAATGGGTGAGATCATGATTGGAATGAGAGTCCTGGTGGAGCGTGACCGAGGATGCATGGGTGCTTTTCCAGTGGTGAGGAGACTTTGGTATAGAATGGGGATTGGGAATCCTGGTGTCATGTTGTTTTGTTGTGAAGAAAGGAGGAGGATGAATGCTGGATGAGGCTGGATGAATGCTGGAGGAGGCTGGATGAAAGTTGGAAGGGAGTCCGTCAATTGGTGAGCTGGTATAATATGAGTGCTGGCGAAAGATCAATCTGGCTGAGGATGAATGCTGGAGGAAGCTGAGTGCTGGAGGCAGATGAATGCTGGTGGAGGATCGAGTATTGTAGTGCTGGGAAATGGATGCAGGCGGAGGGAGGCCCCTGTCCTGGGTCTTAGGGCTCACGAAGGGGCGCACTAAGGGGCAGGCCCCTTCCTTCGGGCGCTCAACGCCTGGCGCGCAATGCCGCCGGGAAGCGTTGCGATTATAAAGGGCCCCTGCCGACTCATGATAGGCCAGCTGACTCAGGGAGGGAGCGGCTTCGACTCACCGCGTGGTTTCCTTCTTTTTTTGTTTTCTCTCTCTTGTCTCTCTGCACGGCTCTCGGCTCGGGGGACGTATGGCCTGGACAGTGGATGGGCAGGCACACTGTTTGAGGTCAGGCCCTTGCAGGGATGTACAGCCTGGACAGTGGACAGACAGGCACAGCGTTTCAGGTCAGGCCCTTGTAGGGACATACAGCCTGGACAGTGGACGACCAGGCACAGCATTTTATTCATCTTGCCATTCACAGGGAAAATTTGGAAACCCAAGCAAAGGCAGGTTTATTTTCAAAAACACTAGCATTTCCATCAACTCTGGTGCCAGACTTGAGCAGTGAGGGCTCATGATATTCCCTGTCATTGAAAATACACGTTCACTGGGCATACTGGTTGGTGGACATTTTATTTTATTTAGTATTTATTTATTTAGCGTTTTTCTATACCGGCATTCATGATTAGAAACCACATCATGCCGGTTTACATAAAACAAGGGGTGAGAACAAGAAACGAAAAACAAGTGCAAGGAGAACAAAAGTTACATTACAACAGGGTCTTAAAACTGGGAAGAGAAATTAGAATAAGAGAGACGAACGGAAGAGATTAAAATATTTACATTATTTACATTATGATATGACATTATGACATGACAGATATCGCTGAACCACTTTGGCTAGGTGTGACAAGACAGTGGACTTGTGTGTCTAATATGCCAGCGGATCTGTCTGCATGTCCTCTGTGGGCTCTGAGAGATACCGTTTCACTGACAGTTGTGCTGGTGTTTCCTTTGCTTGGGTGGGCTGAGAGTCACTCATGCCAGCTGCTTTCTCTCTAGCCCATAGCACAGAAGATGATTCTTTATGGGCAACATGCCTTTGGCGTACTGGAGGAGGAGGAGGTTCTAGCTGTCAATGACAGAGTGCTGCTCATGCTTGGGCTAGCACAACTCTCTGAAGTGCCTGCTGCTATTTCCTCCTCTGCTTCATGCCTAATCTGTCTCTGCCTATGGCGCTCCTGAACACGGATGTTTGCTAACAGCAAGTCCTTCACAAATGAGAGACAATTGGACTGTAGGGCGAGTTTCTCTTTCACACGGGGATCACAAACTGTGGTGAGCATGTATGTGTGCTCTTCTGTTAAAGGCCTTAATCTCTCTCGCACCTGCTGCTGCAAAACGTCCAGACAATGCAGCACCTCAGCTGTCATTCCCTCTTCCTGTTTAAAGCCCTCCAAATTTTCATCCAGGATATTAACTATAGGGATGATGTAAGCCAAGGTGGCACGTCTGGAACTCAGCTCCTCCTTGACATCCTTGAAGGACTGCAGGATTTTTACCAGCTGACTCATGACTAACCAATCATGGTGCCCTACGGGATTCTGCACACCTATGTCCATTGGACCAGAAAGTTCATGAAGGGGTGTCTGCATCTCCATGAAATCATTTTGAGATATCATATATTGTTGTGATTATCCAATGATTCATATTGCTATAAACCATACGAAAAAATTGTTGGGGAACTTAGCTCTTTTTTATTTTAAAATTCCAACTTTACTCTGCTTTTTGTAAAAACTTAGTATAGCTAATTAATTAATCTAAGAATATATTAGTTAGAATTAGGGCTTAAAGTATACACTGTATTTTTTTTCCTTAACTTTACTTTTTTTCATTTAATTTTTCTGTGTTTTTATTTTATTTTATTTTATTGGATGTCTTATATTTTTATTTTATTTTATTTTTATCTGACTTTATTCTGACATTTGTAAACCATTTTGGTCAAATTATCATTTGTGAAAGACGGTATAGAAAGCTTTTAAAATAAATAAATAAATAAATAACCTCTGCAGCATCATATAGGTGGAATTCCACCGGGTAGCAATGTCTTGAATGAGACGCTTGTGAGGCATGTCCAAATCAGTCTGCTTTTGTCAGAGAACCTGCCCCGCCTTCACACTTCTGTGGAAGTGCCCTGCTATGTCCCTGCACTTGTGATTTAAGTCCTGCAGGTATTCATTCTCTTGGTGCTTGGACTCCAACCCCAGAGCTGACTTCACTACCAGGTGCAGAGTGTGTGCAAAACATCGGATGTTCTGAAAGCGCCCGTCTGTTATTGCCTTTACCATGTTTGCACTATTGTCTGTGACAAAGAACCCTACCTGAGGATTCCTGTTTTGCTGGTGTAGTTGCCAGCCCTCCAGCATCTGTCTGATGCATGCTAGAATATTGGCACCGGTATGGGCCTGGTCCATCAGGTGGGTGTGCAGTAAAGCCCACCTCCACCCTGATACTTGTTCACTAATAGAGCTGCTGTCTGCCCCTGATTCAGCCAGGTCCCACCAGTGTGCTGTCAGGGAGAGGTAAGAGTGTGCAGCATTCATGGCAGTCCAGATATCACTGGTGAAATGCACACTCCCCTCTGCCTTAGTTAGCAGCAATTGGATGCAATTGCGATTGCGACACTGCTTGTACAGGTTGGGGAGGACCTTTCTGCTAAATGTGGTTCTGGAGGGGACTTTGTAATTTGGAACTAAGACCTTCATAAAATGCTTGAAACCCACATTCTCCACTATCTGCAAGGGCTGGTCACCAAGGGCAATCAATTCCCCAATGCTCCTGGTTATAACTTTTGAGGCTGCCTGCCTCCTACCCCAGGATTGTGTTACAGCACACCACCCCATTTCCTCCATGATGGGTTGTCGCTTCTGCCACATGGCAGGGGGCTCCTAGCCTGCCACCTGCCTGCAGAAGGGGCTGAGGGCGTGGGGTGACTCTGCTCCTTTTTAACCAATTTACGCTGCCTGGAAAAAGGGGTCCCCTGACTGGTACTGCCACCATCCCCAGATGGCAGTACTGTTGTTGGGTGTTGCCTCTTCATATGATGCGTCATGCCAAAATTAGATATATATCCCATTTGCTTGCCTCTGCTAATAACCCTGCCACAAGCACTTTAAAGTGACTCCAGATCGCAGATGTCTTTCGTGATCCCTTCTCTATAGCCTTCGGGGTGGATGCTAGCACTGGAGCTGAAGTAGTGGGTGCACCCTGAGAAGCACTGCATGGGGCATCAGTCACACTCTGTGCCTGCGCTGACTGCTCTTCCTCCTCATCATCAGTTTCATCTCTGCCCTGCAGCACTGAAGTGGAGCCTAAGACAGGACTAACGAATCCTCCTAAACCTTTGTCAACTATTAGTAGGGGTGTGCATTCGTTTTGAACTTAAATGGAAAACGCAACTTATTTTTTTTTAACTTAAAAAAGTGATGAGGCGTAAACGATCGGATATCCAACTTATTCAACATAGCTATGTTGAATACGTTGGAAATCGCGATTGTTGATCTAAATAAAAATTTAAACCCCTCACCCTCCTTAATCCCCCCCCCCCCCCCAAGACTTACCAAAACTCCCCAAGCTGGCCAAAAGTTCCGTGAGGGTTCGGGAGCGGACGCGTGGGGAATCATGTGACGTCCGCGTCACTCCGACATGACGCCGACGTCACGTGGTCCATCGCGGTTCCGCTCCCGGACCCCTCGTTGGACCCAAACAGCACTTTTGGCCAGCTTGGGGGGGGCCTCCTGACCCCTCCAAGCTGGCCAAAAGTGCCTTTTGGGCCCAACGAGGGGTCCGGGAGCGGACCCGTGGGGAATCACGTGACGCCGCGTCACTCCGACGTGGCACCAACGTCACGTGATTCCCCGCGGGTTCGCTCCTGGAACCCTCGTTGGGCCCAAAAGGCACTTTTGGCCAGCTTGGGGGGGCCTCCTGACTCCCCCAAGCTGGCCAAAAGTGCCTTTTGGGCCCAACGAGGGTCCAGGAGCGGACCCGAGGGGAATCACGTGATGCCGCGTCACTCCGACGTGATGCCGACCTCACGTGCTCCTTGCAAAGGAGTTCAGAAATGGCATCCTGACCCCGCTGGACCACCAGGGAGTTTTGGTAAGTCTTGGGGGTGGGGGGGGGATTAAGGCGGGTGAGGGGTTTACATTTTTATTTGCACACATGGACATAGACTCAACTTATGGAATTCTCCATATGTCCATATTGACCGCAAATGACCCCCCCTTTCGACTTATGGACTTATGAACTTAAACTTTTGGTCTGCACATCCCTAACTATTAGTTCTTACATTTCTGATGAGAATCCCACACAAGATGATTCTTCATTGGAATCAGAAGCAAACAGTGCCTGCGCTACATTGTCAATGCTAAGCCAAGACTGCTTTTGTACTGCTGCTTTTGGGTGTCACAATGTTATCTTGCATGACTCTGCCTCCCCTTCCCTCAGCCTCCAGAAACAGGTGGAGAAAATCTTTAGATTTCATTCTTTTCCGGATGGAATTGCATGCCCCTCCAGAGATTTTAGATTGGAACAGGTCTCTTTTTAACTTTAATGGGGGACTGGCACTCATTTTTGAGGTGTCTCCTCTCCGAGTCCCAATCACTCGACCACATCTAGCTTTCCCTGACATTATGCATTTAATGTCACTGCCTACTAGGGATTTCAATTAGAAGAATTATTTCCAAAAGAGGCCCACTGGGGATTTGGCTTCACAGAACACCGCTGTCCCAATGTACGTGAGTCTGCTAAACTGCATGCCCACAGGCACAGTGCCTTGATGTGCACTAATGTAATGTGTGTCCCCACACAACAAACTGGTAACTACAAAAGAGGCCCACTGGGGATTTGGCTTCAGACAGCAGCGCTTTCCCAATATACGTGAGTCTGCAAAACTGGCTGCCCACAGGCACAGTGCCTTGATGTGCAATAATGTAATGTATATGTACACAACAAGGTGGTAACTAAAAAAGAGGCCTACTGGGGATTTGGCTTAAAAGAGCACTGCTGTCCCAATATAGGTGAGTCTGGAAAACTGCCCCCAGACCCCCACAAGCAGGCAGTGCCTTGCCTTCTTGGCTTAAAAGAGCATTGCTGTCCGAATATAGGTGAGTCTGGAAAACTGCCCACAGACCCCCACGAGCAGGCAGTGCCTTCCTGAGAAGCAATGCCTCTATATCGCTCCATGGTGAGACCACACCTTGAATAATGTGTACAGTTCTGGTCACCGCATCTCAAGAAAGATATAGTTGTGATGGAGAAGGTACAGAGAAGGGCAACTAAAATGATAAAGGGGATGGAACAGCTTCCCTATGAGGAAAGGCTGAAGAGATTAGGGCTGTTCAGCTTGGAGAAGAGACGGCTGAGGGGGGATATGATAGAGGTCTTTAAGATCATGAGAGGTCTTGAACGAGTAGATGTGGCTCGGTTATTTTCACTTTCGAATAATAGAAGGACTAGGGGGCATTCCATGAAGTTAGCAAGTAGCACATTTAAGACTAATCGGAGAAAATTCTTTTTTACTCAATGCACAATAAAGCTCTGGAATTTGTTGCCAGAGTATGTGGTTAGTGCAGTTGGTATAGCTGGGTTCAAAAAAGGTTTGGATAAGTTCTTGGAGGAGAAGTCCATTAATGGCTATTAATCAATTTTGCTTGGGGAGTGGCCACTGCTATTGATTGCACCAGTAGCATAGGATCTTCTTAGTGTTTGGGTAATTGCCAGGTTCTTGTGGCCTGGTTTTGGCATCTGTTGGAAACAGGATGCTGGGCTTGATGGACCCTTGGTCTGACTCAGCATGGCAATTTCTTATGTTCTTATGTTCCCTTCTTGGCTTAAAAGAACACTGCTAGTTTACTGGAAACCGATACGATGTGCAAACGGCTATCGGTATATAAAATCATTTAAATAAATTTAAATAAATAAATATAGGTGAGTCTGGAAAACTGCCCCCAGACCCCCCACAAGCAGGCTTGTGCCTTGTCTTCTTAGCTTAAAAGAGCACTGCTGTCCTAATATAGGTGAGTCTGGAAAACTGTCCACAGACACCCACGAGGCAGTGCCTCCTTGGCTTAAAAAGCACTGCTGTACCAATATAGGTGAGTCTGGAAAACTGCCCCCAGACCCCCACAAGCAGGTAGTGCCTTGCCTTCTTGGCTTAAAAGAGCACTGCTGTACCAATATAGGTGAGTCTGGAAAACTGCCCCCAGACCCCCATGAACAGGCAATGCCTTGCTTTCTTGGCTTAAAAGAGCACTGCTGTACCAATAAAGGTGAGTCTGGAAAACTGCCCCCAGACCCCCACAAGCAGGCAGTGCCTTGTCTTCTTAGTTTAAAAGAGCACTGCTGTCCCAATATAGGTGAGTCTGGAAAACTGCCCACAGACCCCCTTGAGCAGGCAGTGCCTTGCCTTCTTGGCTTAAAAGAGCACTGCTGTACCAGATCAATAAAACAAAGTGTGGTCAAAAAATAGTATGGCTAGCTAGCGGCAGCACTGCCGCCAAATCAAACATATATCTTTTCCAATGGAAAATTCTATCACAGTAGCTAGCAATTGAATACAGATTTGAGATGTTTAGCCACCTCCCCACACCATCCCCGCCAAGAAAGTGTGTGGCACGCCGCATGCTTACTGTAGAAATAGTGCTGCATCATCAGGAATAGAGTCGCAGAGCACTGAGTGAGAGCGGCGATTGGCCGCATTAGAGAAATGCTTAGCTCTGATAGGTTGCATTCTGGTCTCCTTGCCAACCTGTCTGACCCACTGTGACAGGGCTGAGAGGTCACTTATGACTCACAGGAAAGGCTGGTTTTTGCTATGGATACTCCCCCATGGCTTTCTCCTATTTCAAATGGCCGCTAAGAAATCACTGCGAGCCAAAAGAATGAAACGTATGATATGTTTGTATTCGTGGGGGATCGTGATCCGTTTCGCGAACCCACGAATACAATGAATAGGGATATATATGTTGCGGATTGCCAATACGTTGAAATAGAATGCACATCCCTAACAAAAAGGGACCATAGTGAGTTTTACTATCTATTACGATGAATAGGCATAATTTACAAGACATTGACATTCTGTGAGAAGGGAAAACAATAATGATGGAAAATATTTTCACAACTTTGTCTCTAACATTTTCCATTTGGAAAGAAAGTCATTTTCAATCCCTATATCTTTGCTTTTTGGTTTACATTCCTTACAGTACCTTAGATAGTGGCTCCTTATACTAGCCAATATTCTTGTGAAATATCGCTTGAGATTCCAAAAACAAAAAGAGAAATTGAGATTCCTTTATTGACTACTGAAAAATACCCCCATGAAAGTAATACCTGCTCAGCAGTGCTGCAAACTGTTATGTGGAAGGTCCCTGGTTTGAATCCCAAATTGGCTGAGGCTGGGGCTGGGGCTGGGGATAATGTGGAGGAAATGTTCACACTCTCTGGGGTACAGGGAGTCCTAGCCATGGTTAAAGATACCTGATGGCCATAAGCAGTGACCATGATTGCAGGGCCCCAGCTCAGAACCATCACTGTAATAACCAGGCTAGGTATTTTGGGAAGGTGGAATCCCTATGTAATTGTGAATGAAAGCTCATGGTGCCAGGATACCAATTGAGCTGGAGGCCCAAAAGGAACAGGAAACAAAGTGCCAAGAAAAAAAAACCAGGTAATTCATAAAGCTTCATTGCTCTTGCATAGACTGGCCCTGCTAACATAGCCTTGATATAGGAGCCAAGAGCTGTTATACCCAGGAACAAAGCAGATTTCATATCCCACAACATGCAACATTTATTTATTTATCGAGTTTTATATTCTGTCGTTTGGTTTCGCCATCACAACAGTTTACAAAGTTTCGATGTTTAACAGTGTTCAAAACGTCATGCACTTTTTGAGATAGTTATTGAGGACATTATAAACGTAGATCGGTAGTCAAATTGTACTGGTGATATTACGTGCTTGTGTTGGTTCTGTGTGTTATTATGGGCCGGTAGGGAGAGAAGTTATAGCATAGAGTCATTGGGTGTTTTGGTAGGCTTTGGTGAACATTCAAGTTTTTAGTTCTTTTTTTAAGGTTTTTAGATTTTGCTGTGTTCTCAGTTTGGTTGGGAGGGTATTCCAGAGTTTGGGACTTCCTAGGGATATGGTTCTCTTCCAAGTTGAGGTGAGTTGTTTGGGCCGAGCAGGTGGGATTTTTAAAAGACCTTTGTTAGCTGAACGGAGGTTTCGGTTTGGTGAGTGGAGTTTTATGGATGTGCTTAGCCAGTTTGATTGTTTTTCGTATATTATTTTGTGTAATATGGTTAGTATTTTGTAGTCTATCCTGTATTTTATTGGGAGCCAGTGTAGCGATATGAGTGTTGGAGTAATGTGATTGTATTTTTTAATTCCTGAGAGTATCCTGGTGGCTGTATTCTGAAGGATTTGGAGTGGTTGGATGGTGGTGAGAGGTAAGTTGAATAGCAGGGAGTTGTAGTAGTCCAGGTTGGAGAAGATGAGGAGTTGAAGGACTGTTCTGAAGTCATTGGGGGAAAGGAAAGGTTTTAGATGTCGTAGGGTTAGAAGTTTGTGCTTTCCGTCTTTGATTTTTGCAGTGATGTGGTTCTTGAAGGATAGATCCTTGTCAATTATGACTCCAAGGTTGTGGGCATGAGTGACAGGGGAGATTGCCACATTTTGGTTCATTATGTTGAGTAGTGGTAGTTGCGTAGGGATGTTATTTCTGTCCAGCATGATTATTTCTGTCTTATCAATGTTTAGGATGAGTCTCATGTTGGTTAGTAGTTACTTTATTTTGGTGAGGTAAGTGGCTGTTTTTTTGTGGGTGTCTTCCAGAGTGTTGTGTATTGGGATTAGTATTTGGATGTCGTCAGCATATATGAAGTGGGTCAGTTCAAGGTTTGAGAGGAGGTGGCATATCGGGAGGAGATAGATGTTGAAGAGTGTCACAGATAGGGCAGAGCCTTGGGGGACTCCGGTGTCAAGGTTTATTTTCTTTGATAGGGTGTTGTTGATTGATACCTGGTAGGTTCTTTGTGATAGATAGGATGAGACCCATTGTAGGGTTTTTTCATTTGCACCAATTTCGGAGAGACGATCAATCAAGATTTAGTGGTTGACCGTGTCGAAGGCTGCTGATAGGTCTAGTAGGACTAGAAGGTAGCTGTGGCCATTGTCAAAGCTTTTGAGCATGGTGTCGTTTAATGAAAGGAGTAGTGACACAGTGTTCAGTTGTTTCCTGAAGCTGAATTGCGTGGGGAGTAGGATGTTGTTCCTTTCCAGGTGGTTGCTGAGTTGGGAGTGGATGATTTTTTCAATAATTTTGGCAATGAATGGTAGGTTTGATATGGGTCGGTAGTTTAGTGGGTTTTCTGGATCCAGGTTGCTCTTTTTCAGTATGGGTTTGATAATTGCTGATTTTAGGCAGTCAGGGTAGTTTCCTTCTGTGAGGGATAGGTTCATGATGTCAGTTAATGTTTTGGTTATTGATGGTTTGATGGCTTTGATCGTCTGTATGGGTATGCTATCGATAGGGTGTTTTGCTGGGTTCATTTTTTTGATGATAGCTTGTATTTCCAGTGCTGATGCTGAATCAAAGTTGGGCCAGCTTGGTGTTTGATTGATTTATTTTTGGTTCTTACATGTTGTTGTTGAGGTTGTTATTTATGAGGTTTTTGATTTTTTTATTAAAGAAATCTGCAAAGTCATTGCTTGAGAGATTGGATGTTGGCGATGTTTGGACATTGGGAGGTTTGGTTAGGCTTTTTATGATATTGAAAAGCATTCTTGGGTTATGTTTGAATTTGTTAAATTTGTGTTTCGCTGCATGAGAAGGGACTGTATACTGATGTTAACGATGCTTAAGCTCTGAAATCTCTGTATTACCATCCCTCCCGATGCAGCTTTTTGTCCGTGTTGGGGGACCCACTTAAAGTTACACCTGTCCTATGAGACAGTGGAGTTGCTGCACTAAGTAAAATTTTGTGCAAACACTAGTTGATAAGTGTATGGAGTCTTAATTTCTCTGCACTTCTAGCATGATATATATTACATTCTTGGAGTTTTTGCATATTACTGTAAAATATTCAACCCTGACATATAAATGTGCATTTTTATCAGTAAAACCAATAGTTCTTTCAATAGTATATTTAGAAAATGTGATTCCTGTCTTCTACAAATCCTTTAGCCACCTCCTCTCTTATAAAGAAAATAATACAATGGCTGCTTGCATGCACTATTTTCTTCAATGTGAGTCCCCAGGCACCACTATCATTTCTTTTAAGTAGACCAATTTTCACTTTTTCCTACTATTCGCTACAAAAATATTTGAAAACCTCTCATTCAAACTTATGATGCTTTCTGCTATATGGTTTTCAGTCTTATACTACTACTTCGTCCTTGCACTGTGCTCTTTCTGTGATCAGCTCAGTCTGGCTTCTTATGGCACTATTGAGGCCTTCTACACTCAAATTATTCACACTTTCTAGCAATCCCCTGCTTATTAGTTGAAAAAGCTATTTCTTCCATTCCTTTTTAACCATTTTAATAATAAAAGTGTTCTTTAGCTTAGCCACAAATAATAGAAAAGCATGTTATGTTTTCCATTTTTCCTGAAACCAGCCCAGCCTGACAGGGCTGGTTCTTTCATTAGGCAAATTAGGTCGTTGCCTAGGGCCCAAAAGATTTTTTTTGGTGGTAGGGGGTGGCAGGAGTGCAAAAGATCTGGAAACCTCCAGCTGCCATCTATCAGCTTTTATGGCCCAGCATCACAAGAGAGAAGGGAATAGATGCTGGGTAGAGGCAGAAAGTCAGCTTGGGTGGTAGAGTGGGAGAAGGTGCTGGGCACTACCAGAAGAGGGCAAAGAGATTGAGGCAATGCTGCTGTACTGAGAAGGAATGGGAGATAGAGGATGCTAGGGGAGAAGAAGAAAGGAGCAGTTTTAAATTGGTTCACATCATTTTTAAAGGGTAAAACACAATAGATTATAATAGCTGGAGCTAAATTACATTTTTAATCTTAAAATAGGGATTCCCAGGGTTCGGCCCTCTTGACCTGTTTTGTTTAATGTTTACATTGCTCCCATAAGTTGCATTCTTGCCAGTTCAGATGTGGGATATAGTATATTTACTGATGATAGTCAGTTTTTTACCCCCATCAAAGACTCCCTTAAGGAAACATTGGATATGAGTTCTTTCTACTTGACTACTCTCTAGGGATGGCTAAACACTAATAAACCCATGTTAAACATGAAGAAAACTGAGATTTCTTTTGTAAATGGTATTTTATTAGAAGATGTATAAACACCACATGGTTATTGTGGGATACAATTAACAGATAGGAAACCACAAACAATAATCCTCTACATATCATCTTACATCTTCGTCTTTTACAAACTATTCATATGTATTCTTCTACAGTTTTGGCTGGTGACAAACGAGCGTATAATGAAATGGTATAATTCTATACAACATATAAATTTGCTGAAAAAGAGGGTGCATAAGATATTCAAAACACAGGTGCTTACATGCAAGTGCTCTAAATCTCAGGATGCGCTGTGACCATTAACCTGCCTTGACTCCCCATCATAATTGGTTCTCCATCGTTGAGATGGAGCCCATATGGAGGTAAAGCGTGGAATGGTCTGATGTTGTCGTACCGTCAGCTTATAAAGTGCACTCATCTTGACACCAACATAGCTAAAGTTGGAGGGCAGACCTGTTTCCATCTAGATGCAATGATGCTTCTAGAAGCAATACAAATCTGATGTATCATTAGCCATTGATGTGTGGTGATTTTCGTTGGCTTATTTAATAAGGCATTGTCAGGATGTACCTGGATAACCTCATTAAACAATGTTGAATGAAACTTGAGATTGTCCCCCAGAATTTCACTATCTTCGGACAAGTCCACCACAGATGGTAAAAGGAACCTGTTTGACCGCAGTCTCTCCAACATAAATCATTCTGGGCTAGAAGGGCCTTATACAGTCTAACCGGAGTAAAGTACCATCTCAGAACTTTATACCTGTTTTCAGAGAGTGAAGCAGATATAGGAATATTATGTCCCAACACTCCCTCTCTAAACTTGTCCCCAGGTCTGTCTCCCAAGCCTTCATATAGTTTGGTTTCTGTCCAGGGTCATTGTTAAGCACATTGGATATTCTGGAGATCACCCCTTTTATTTTATCTGCCTGATCATGCCAATCTTCTATTTGAGTTTTCCCCATTACTAAATCAGCAGCCATCTTATCAGAATGTAGAAAAGAGCTTAATTGGGCATATAGGAAGTGATCCTTATCTGTAGGTCCATATGCTTCTTTAAGGTGGGAAAAGGTTGCTATCCTTCCCTGCTCCCAAATGCGCCCCATAATAATAAGCTTGTTCAATTTCCAAACTTGGAGGCTCAGTGAGTCTTGACCCAGGGAGAATAATCTATTAGAGAACAGAGCCATATGATAAAAATACTTCCCCCCCCCCCCCACCAATCTGTGCCTCCATTGATGCCAAACTCTAAGAGTGGTGCAAGTTGTGCAAGCCAATAATCCAGTAGTACCTGTCCAAGTGTGCCTAGGCTGCCATGTTGTCGCCCAAATAGGCATATTTCCCAAGCACTCTTGTTCAATTTCTACCCACCACATCCATTCAACCTGTTTATTTAAATCTATAATTGTTCTCAGTTAGGCTGCAACATAATACCATCTTAATTGTGGAACCCCCAAATCACCCCTGAGTTTGGGTCAATACATGACTCCGCTTGCCACCCTAGGAGGTTTGCGTTTCCATATGAAGGCAAATAATTTCTTTTGCCATTTAAGTGCAGCTGTGGACACATGAATTGGTAGGGTCTGAAAGAGATATAGGAACCGGGGATGCACACTCATTTTTATGGATGCAATTCGACCAGACCAAGTTAGGGAAGTCCCTGACCAATTATCCATCTCTCTAAAGGTTTTAGAAGCTAAGCGGGTATAGTTTAATTTGAATAGGTCCTCTACCCTTTTACGGATGTAGATACCAAGGTATTTTATTTTGGTGGTTGCCCATTTAAAGGGAAATAACTGTTTCAAAGCTAATGCTTGATCTTGTGGAACAGATAAATTAAGAACCTCACTTATCAAGATTTAATTTAAATCCGGAAACAGAGCCAAACTCAGATAGTTCTTCTACTACTCTCCATAGAGAATTCAATGGATTTGCCAAGGTAAACAAGATGTCATCAGCAAATAAGGACATTTTATAATCCTCACCCCCAATTCTTATTCCTGCTATGGAGATTTGGGACCGGAATTTTATGGCCAAGGGTTCTAAAAATAACGCAAACAATAATGGAGAAAGTGGGCAGCCCTGTCTTGTTCCTCTTTCAATGAGAAATGGGTCTGAATAATAACCATTCACTTTTATGTGTGCTTTAGGGTCCTCATACAGCTTTGCTAGCCAGCATAGAAAGTAGGGTCCAAAGTTCATCCTGTCCATAGTGTGGAATAAATATGGCCAGGGTACCATATCAAACACTTTTTCAGCATCCACTGATAGAAATATGGCTGGGATATGATGTTGTTGTACCCACCATACTAGAACTATAATTTTTTGGACATTGTCCGCCGCCATCCTACCAGAAATAAACCCTGTCTGATCTGGGTGTATCAATTTTACCATAACTGTATTCAAACAGTTTGCTAATATTTTAGCCAGGATTTTCAAGTTGATATTAATTAATGATATGGGATGATAAGACCCATCCCAGTTTGGCCAAAATAGTTATCCCTGCTATATTGGAGCCCAAAAAAAAGGAAGTACCTGAGCGTAAGGAATTGAACAATTGTAAAAGGATAGGGGACACTTTCTCACCAAATATTTTGTAGAATTGGGCTGTGAATCCATCCAGCCCCAGGACTTTATTGGGCTTAAGGTTTTTACTGGCGTTTAGGATTTCACTCAACATGACTTCTTTTACCAAATTTATCATCCTCTGATAATCTAGGGAGGGAAATCTGCTGTACATAACCATCGATTTCCTCCTCCTGAATTTTGGAATCCTTCTTATATAAAGTACAATAAAATTGTTGAAATCTTTGGTGGATGTCTTTAGATGAAGACAATACGGATCTGCTCTCCCCATAAATCCTAGTAATTTGATTCTGGGCTATCTGTTGTTTCAATCTCCTGGCTAAAAGCTTACTCGCTTTATTCCCCCATTCAAAATGTTCTTGGCATTACAGATTTAAATTATGGGAAATTTAAATTTAAAGTGCAGAGAGAGTTTCTTGCTTCTTGTAATTTCCGTAGGACACCTTGTGAGGGATCTCGCTTATGCACTTCTTCTAATGAGGCTTTCTCCTTCAGTACTTTCAATTTTTGGGTTATCGTGGTCTTTTTTATATAGGCAGCTTGAGATATATATCTTCCTCTTTTAAACAGTCCCAGTAAAGAGACGGGTCTGACCATGCAGCCTTATTACATTGCTCATATTCAGAAATTGCTTCCTTGACTTTAGTGCAAAAGGCTCATCCTCCAATAATGTGTCATTCAATTTCCAAAACCTCGTGCCAGGATCCAGGCTTACCATCTCATTTCCACCCACACCGGTGCATGGTCAGACCACGTTATCAAACCCAAATCTGCCCCAGTGATCCTATGGCTCAAAATTTTATCCACCAAAAAGAAATCAATTTATGAATATGACCTGTGGGGGTTTGAGTAAAGGGTATAATTCCTTTCATGAGGGCATCTGGATCTCCAAATGTCCAACAGTGCACACATCTGAATAAAGGACTTAAGATGTTTTCTCCCTGATTTCGCCTCCCCCCCCCCCCCCCCCCCGCCCCATGGAATTGTCTAATCGGGGTTGAATCGTTATATTAAAATCTCCGGCTAGCATCAAATTACCCTCAGCCTCAGCCTGTAAAATAGCATCTAAGTTTTGGAGATATGCACTATGCTCCGTATTGGGAGCATATATATTTAGGAGAGAATAGACCTCCTGTCCTATGTCCAATTGTAAGAATAAAAATCTCCCCCCTGGGTCTTCCCCCACCTTCCGAACATGGCATTGAAGGTCTTTATGCAACAGAATGCCTACCCCAGTGTATTTAGCCTTTTTAGACGCCGCTGCAAAAAACTGGCGAGGGTATAACTGCCACTTAAGTAAATGCTCATAACTCCTTTTTAGGTGTGTTTCTTGTAAAAATATGATGGAAGCACCCGAGCTCTGAGATTCCTCTCTAAATAGTTGTCGTTTGTGGGGGCAATTCAGGCCTTTAACATTAATAGACCATATTTTAATGGATGTCATCACATTTTGTTGAGAAGATGTTACATGCTGTGTTCCCCCTAACTCCCAGCCCCCAGAGCCCTTTAAACCAAATTGCAGTTCCATACATGTGTGAGCACCTCTGGCCATAGCAATTACTATTGTAGAATTATTCCATATACAAAAATAATGCCGATAGTCTAGCCTGTCACAATAAGCATATAAACAACATAAAACATAATACTGTAGTCGAATCCCCCCCCCCCCTCCCTCCCCTAACCCTCTGGTGCTGCCATTCAATCATAGCAGATCTGCTATTGCAGATGAAGGCAGATGCACTAGCAGAGCATGCCCCGCTCCCGAGCCAAGTCTATAAAATATTTCAATGAACTTGCTTATTCATATATATAACACACCATTCATGAAACAGAAACTTTGGGGTGTTAACAACTATATCACCCCCACTTCTGAAAATAAAAAATATAGCCTCTTCTTCAGGCATAAAGTCACTGATCTCCAGGTACCAGGAAAATCTTCATTATCCTCACCGACATTTCAGCCCTTGTCAGCAACCTTGTGGATAAAGGTGAACCGGTAGATATAGTATACTTGGATTTTCAGAAGGCGTTTGACAAAGTTCCTCATGAGAGGCTTCTAGGAAAAGTAAAAAGTCATGGGATAGGTGGCGATGTCCTTTTGTGGATTGCAAACTGGCTAAAAGACAGGAAACAGAGAGTAGGATTAAATTGGCAATTTTCACAGTGGAAGGGAGTGGACAGTGGAGTGCCTCAGGGATCTGTATTGGGACCCTTACTGTTCAATATATTTATAAATGATCTGGAAAGAAATACGACGAGTGAGATAATCAAATTTGCAGATGACACAAAATTGTTCAGAGTAGTTAAATCACAAGCAGATTGTGATAAATTGCAGGAAGACCTTGTGAGACTGGAAAATTGGGCATCCAAATGGCAGATGAAATTTAATGTGGATAAATGCAAGGTGATGCATATAGGGAAAAATAACCCATGCTATAATTACACAATGTTGGGTTCCATATTAGGTGCTACAACCCAAGAAAGAGATCTAGGTGTCATAGTGGATAACACATTGAAATCGTCGGTGCAGTGTGCTGCGGCAGTCAAAAAAGCAAACAGAATGTTGGGAATTATTAGAAAAGGAATGATGAATAAAACGGAAAATGTCATAATGCCTCTGTATCGCTCCATGGTGAGACCGCACCTTGAATACAGTGTACAATTCTGGTCGCCACATCTCAAAAAAGATATAATTGCGATGGAGAAGGTACAGAGAAGGGCTACCAAAATGATAAGGGGAATGAAACAACTCCCCTATGAGGAAAGACTAAAGAGGTTAGGACTTTTCAGCTTGGAGAAGAGACGACTGAGGGGGGATATGATAGAGGTGTTTAAAATCATGAGAGGTCTAGAACGGGTAGATGTGAATCGGTTATTTACTCTTTCGGATAGTAGAAAGACCAGGGGGCACTCCATGAGGTTAGCATGGGGCACATTTAAAACTAATCGGAGAAAGTTCTTTTTTACTCAACGGACAATTAAACTCTGGAATTTGTTGCCAGAGAATGTGGTTCGTGCAGTTAGTATAGCTGTGTTTAAACAAGGATTGGATAAGTTCTTGGAGGAGAAGTCCATTACCTGCTATTAAGTTCACTTAGGGGCGGATTTTCATACTCCGCGAAAAGGCCTACTTTTGTTTGCGCTCCAGGCGCAAACAAAAGTACACTGGATTTTAGTAGATACGCGCGGAGCCGCGCGTATCTGCTAAAAACCTGGATCGGCGCGCGCAAGGCTATCGATTTTGTATAGCCGGCGCGCGCCGAGCCGCGCAGCCTACCCCCGTTCCCTCCGAGGCCGCTCCGAAATCGGAGCGGCCTCGGAGGGAACTTCCTTTTGCCCTCCCCTCACCTTCCCCTTCCTTCCCCTACCTAACCCACCCACCCGGCCCTGTCTAAGCCCCCACCTTACCTTTGTCGGGGGATCACCGCGCGCCAGCGGGCCTCTTGCGCGCCGGGCCGCGACCTGGGGGCGGGTACGGAGGGCGCAGCCACGCCCCCGGACCGCCCCGGGCCGTAGCCACTCCCCCGTATCCGCCCCCAAAACGCTGCCGACACGCCCCGAAAACACCGCGATGACCGGGACCGCCTGCGACACACCCCGACACGCCCCCCTTGGAGAACCCCGGGACTTACGCGAGTCCCGGGGCTCTGCGCGCGCCGGTAGGCCTATGTAAAATAGGCTTACCGGCGCGCAGGGCCCTGCTCGCCTAAATCCGCCCGGATTTGCGCGGATTTAAGCGAGCAGTGCTCTTAAAATCCGCCCCTTAGAGAATAGCCACTGCCATTAGCAATGGTTACATGGAATAGACTTTAGGGATGTGAATCGTTTTTTGACGATTTAAAATATCGTCCGATATATTTTAAATCGTCAAAAATCGTTAGAGCCGCGATACAATAACAATTCCCCCGATTTATCGTCAAAAAATCGTAAGTCGGGGGAAGGGGGAGGGGAAGGGGGAGGGCGGGAAAACCGGCACACTAAAACACCCTAAAACCCACCCCGACCCTTTAAATTAAATCCCCCACCCTCCCGAACCCCCCCAAATGCCTTAAATTACCTGGGGTCCAGCGGGGGTCCGGAACGACCTCCTGCAGTCGAATCGTTTTGTCTTCAGCCGGCGCCATTTTCAAAATGGCGGCGCAAAATGGCGGCGCAAAATGGCGCCGGCCATAGACAACATGATTCGACTGCAGGAGGTCGTTCCGGACCCCCGCTGGACTTTTGGCAAGTCTTGTGGGGGTCAGGAGGCCCCCCCAAGCTGGCCAAAAGTCCCTGGGGGTCCAGCGGGGGTCCGGGAGCGATCTCCTGCCGCGAATCGTTTTTCCGTACGGAAAATGGCGCCGGCAGGAGATCGACTGCAGGAGGTCGTTCCGGACCCCCGCTGGACTTTTGGCCAGCTTGGGGGGCCTCCTGACCCCCACAAGACTTGCCAAAAGTCCAGCGGGGGTCCGGAACGACCTCCTGCAGTCGATCTCCTGCCGGCGCCATTTTCCGTACGGAAAAACGATTCACGGCAGGAGATCGCTCCCGGACCCCCGCTGGACCCCCAGGGACTTTTGGCCAGCTTGTGGGGGCCTCTGACCCCCACAAGACTTGCCAAAAGTCCAGCGGGGGTCTGGAACGACCTCCTGCAGTCGAATTGTGTTGTCTACGGCCAGCGCCATTTTGCGCCGCCATTTTGAAAATGGCGCCGGCTGAAGACAACACGATTTGACTGCAGGAGGTCGTTCCGGACCTCCGCTGGACCCCAGGTAATTTAAGGCATTTGGGAGGGTGGTTCGGGAGGGTGGGGGATTTATTTTAAAGGGTCGGGGTGGGTTTTAGGGTGTTTTAGTGTGCCGGTTCACGATTTTCACGATTTTAACGATATTTTAAAAACCAAAACGGCGACGATACGATTTCCTCCCCCTCCCAGCCGAAATCGATCGTTAAGACGATCGATAACACGATTCACATCTCTAATAGACTTAGTTTTTGGGTACTTGCCAGGTTCTTATGGCCTGGATTGGCCACTGTTGGAAACAGGATGCTGGGCTTGATGGACCCTTGGTCTGACCCAGTATGGCATTTTCTTATGTTCTTATGTTCTTGGCCTGGGCTGCATCCCCTGAGTGGTGTCTCAGCCTTCGTCCACCTTTGGTTACTCGTTGCCACTTCAGTGAGTCTCCACCCGAGTTCTGTGGGAGAATCTTGGCTACAGCAGATATGTGGATCACATGGCCCACTTCCTTCAAGATGGCGGCTGCCTCCTCCACCGTCTTCGTCCTCTAAGTGGTTCCACGAATCGTCATGGCTATCCCAAAAGGGAACAGCCATCGGTAACGTATCCCTTCACGTCGCAGTACTGTAGTGATTTCTTTAAATTCCAACCTTTACTGAAGGGTCAGTGGAGATATATCCGTGAAGATCGAAATGGAGTGTGAGTTCCAGGCCCATGCTTGTTGCTTCTTAGCTACTTGAAACACCTGGTCTTTGATTGTGTAGCAATTAAAACAAGCAGGTTTATTGCCCACTCGTGGGCCCAGGGATTTGTGGGCCCTTTCTATCTCAATCCTGCTTTTGCCATTTTCACTGTCTGGGCCCAGCTGATTTCCAAGAACGAAGGCGCATATATTTTTGACTGCCTCAGTACAATCGGAGTATTCGTCCACTTCAGGTACCCTGCGAAAGCGTAAATTATTTCTCCGGCTTCTATTCTCTAAATCCTCTAGCTTAGCCTGAATCTCCTTATTTGCGCTTGTGAGGTGTGTACATTGAGATTGAAGGGAGTCTATTTTGGTAGTTTGTGCGTCGATGCACACATCACAGTCGTTGACCCGTCTCCTGATTTCTGCCATTTCTTCCCGCAAGTCCGCCATCATGTTCAGGAGCTCTTTTTTGTTTGATTTCATGTCCTTATGCAGCTCCCCAAACCATTGCTGGAACTCCTCTGTAGATGGCAGCTCTGAATTATTCATCCCAAAATCACTGACAGGGGTAATGGCCTCCTCCTCCATCGACAGCGTGCGTAGTTGTTCTCCGTTTTGCTAGGCCCCTCTTCTGCATTTGCCATTTTTGTATATGAATATTGTTTAAAATCTATACCCTTCTTCTTCTGGGCCATCGTAGGGGGATTTGGATATTAAAAGCGACTATTTATGTGAAGATGCCAGCCCTCTTTCATTAGCATTAATCGGCTCGAGGTTCAGGGAGCTCAGGATCAGGCATCCATCTTGCTCCACAGTGCTAGCACCCCAGAAAACTGAGATTTTATATCTTGCCAGATATCCTGCAGATAAGTTCCTTTCTTTATCTCCATTCATGGAACCACAATATCCATTGTTTGTCAGGTCCGTAACTTAGGGGCCATTTTGGACTCCAAGTTTACTATGAAATCACAAATTGGTCAAGTAGTTAAAAGCTTATATTATAAACTGCATATATTATGCTGATTGTAGCGCTACTTATGTGAGAATGATTTAAAAACAATTATGATTTCTCATGTACTTCTGTCCCTAGACTTTTGCAATGCCCTATCCGAGCTCTTCAATGAATACAAAATTCATCAGCTAGGATGGTATCTGATATCCCAGCTTGCCAACATATTATACCTATCCTGATAAAATTGTGCATCAAATTTAAGACTCTGATGCTAATATTTAAAGGACTTAATGATCTGGCACTGCTATGCTTTAATGCTGCCTTAAAAGTTTATCGTTCATCCAGGACATTGAGATCAGCCTCATTGGGCAGGCTTAATATCCCTTCATTTTGTGTCATCAGGTTAGATGAGAACGGTTATTTTATGTCCAGGGACTTGAGATATGGAACCGACTGCCATGAGAAGTAAAAGATGAAAGTTCAATTATACAAATCAGGAAGAAGGTCAAGTCTCTTTGAGCCACAAGCATTTGATTAGATTCTGACAGGACTTTTGCACTGAGGAATTTTAGCAGAGCCATAAGAATTTTAAGTCTTTTTGGTTTTATGATTTTATTTTTATGGTTTTATTTTGTTTTTTAGGAGCCAATGCTGTTTTTATGTTTATGTTTTTTGACTATTATGGATGTATTATTGTGAACCAGTTAGGAAATATGATGTGGTCTATATGTTTTTAAATAAATAAGGAGAATGCTGGAGAGGGGGATAAATAGAATGGATGCTGGGCATTGCATAAGGCAAAGGGAGAGGGATATAGGACTTGAAAGAGGGTGAGAGGGGTGGATAGTAAGCAGGGCAAGAAAGGCAGATACTGGACCAGAGCTGCTGCCAATAGAGAGATGTGTAAGAGAGACAACACAAGATTGAAGGTTTGCTGAGGGCACCTAATATGCTTGCACTGGCCCTGAAGCCCTGCTACTTTAACTAGAAGATTGTGCTGGAGTTATATAACTTTTTAAATTCTGAGACTTGTGGGCAGATTAATTCCCTGGCTATATCAGAAAGCCAAAAACCCTTAGGGGCAGATTTTAAATGCCCTGCGCGCCGGCGCGCCTATTTTGCATAGGCCGCCGGCGCGCACAGAGCCCCGGGACGCGCGTAATTCCCTGGGCTTTCCAAAAGGGGTGGGGAGGGGGCGGGGAGGGGGCGGGGAGGGGTGCGTCTAAAATGACGCAGCATTTCGGGGGTGTGATGCGGCGTTGCGGGGGCGGGGCCGGGGGAGTGGCGCCGGCCCAGGGGCGTGGTCGAGGCCTCCGGACCAGCCCCCGGGTTGGGTGATCGCGCGCCAGCAGCCCGCTGGCGCGCGTAGATTTACGTCTGCTTTTAGCAGGCATAAATCATGGAACAAAGGTAAGGGAGGGGTTTAGATAGGGCCGGGGGGTGGGTTAGGTAGGGGAAGGGAGGGGAAGGTGGGGGGAGGGCGAAGGAAAGTTCACTCCGAGGCCGTTCCGAAATCGGAGCGGCCTCGGAGGGAACAGGCAGTGCGCGCTGGGCTCGGCGCGTGCAGGTTGCACAAATGTGCACCCCCTTGCGCGCGCCGACCCCGGATTTTATAAGATACTCGTGGCTACGTGCGTATCTTATAAAATCCAGCGTACCTTTGTTCGCGCCTGGTGTGCGAACAAGAGTACGCGATCGCGCAATTTTTTAAAATCTACCCCTGTGTGTGTTTAAGCTTTGAGATTGCCTGGGGTAATAGCCTCAGGGCCAAGATGCCAGGGGCTGTAGAAAGCCCTAATTAGGGCTAAAGCTCTTCTTACCTATTGAACTAAGAATTGGATTTCTGTTATTGAACTGCTTCCTGACAGCATTTTCTTTATCATGAAGCTGGGAGCCTGTACCAAATTTGTTTTGCAATAAAACACTGCGTGGACTTCATGATCTCTGTCTCCATCCTCTTGAGAACATCAACTCCTTGGCACTAAATGCTCACTGCTTAGCCCCTTGGCTCCTTTCAAAATGCTTCCTGGCTTGGGCATGCCAGAGATGTGCCAATATGCTATGAAAGATCCACCGTCAGACAACAATAATTTCATATCGTCATCTAAACTAACAACACCACTTAGCATGAAAGGGGAATTGCTCATATATTTGGACTACCATTGCTTAAATTTGTGAAAAACGGTTAGTCATCATATCACCATCACCACTTAGGCATGCAAACTTTGTTTTTTAAAGTTATTTTTCTTAAAGTTAATAGTGTCAAACAAGTGTCATTAAAAACTTTTCTGCAGTGGTATACATAATGTATTCCTGATAAACTTAAGAAACCCAACACGGGCCGCGTTTCAAGAGCATTCTTTCTTCTTCCACAAAATTCTTAATGGTTGGACATTTTGAACAACGACATTTAGAGAAGCAGTGATTATGCTCTATAGAAGTTGTTCATCTGTGTAAAATACTAGGGATGTCAATCGGGCTTCGGACGATTGAAAATATTGGACGATATTTTCAAAATCGTCAGAAATTGGGGCCTACCCAAAAACGATAGGAAAACCCCACGATATTAATCGTGGGGGTTCTCTTATCATTTTGGGAGAGGGCAGGGAAAAACACACACAAAAATAACCCCTAAACCCACCCCGACCCTTTAAAACTATCCCTTAGCTTCCCCCACCCTCCCGACCCCCCCAAAAATGTTTTACAGGTACCTGGTGGTCCAGTGGGGCAGCCGATGGTCCGAGTGCAGAAGTCCGCTCCCGGACCCCCGCTGGACCTTTTGCAAGTCTTGTGGGGGTCAGGAGGGTCCCCCAAGACTTGCCAAAAGCCCCTGGTGGTCCAGCGGGGGTCCAGGAGCGATCTCCTGCAGGGGCGCGGGCCATCCAGTGCTCCTACCATGTGACAGGGTCTGGCCAATGGCATGGATACCCTGTCACATGGTAAGGGCAAAGGGCCATCGGCGCCATTTTGATTAGTGGCAGCCGACGGCCCGGGAGCGGGAGATCGCTCCAGGGATCCCCATTGGACCACCAGGTAAAAAGTTTTGGGGGGGTCGGGAGGGTGGGGGAAGCTAAAGTATTAGTTTTAAAGGGTTGGGGTGGGTTTTTTGTTTATCGGCTCGGGCGCAGCCGATAAACAAAAACGCGATCGGGCCCGATGAAAAAAAAAACACATGTGAATCGGAACCGGATTCCGAACCAATTTCGGTTCCGATTCACATCTCTATAAAATACTACCAAATTCAGCTGTGTGCAAAAAATCATGCACCAGGACATTTGAACTGAGCAGCAAATATAAAAAAATCTCTATTTTTAAATGTGGCTGGAAAGCTGCTGTACATGTCAGCAGATGGAAGTAATTTGGCTTTAGGCAGGCTTGTAATCCCTGCCTCTGCTTTGTCTCATATCTTGCTCCTTTTCACACTATTCATGTCTGGATATCAGTCCCCTCAAAGATATAATAGAATGCATATCTGGAATGGGGCAAGGCGGCACTATTCAACATGCCCTATCTGCTGACGTCATTCTGGCTGAAGACCAAAATGTCAAGGGGCTGAGATTTATCAGGAAAAAGAAGCTGAATCTCTTTCTCCATAGATTTAAAAAATATCCTCTCTCTTATGTACTTCCCAAATTTGGCAAAACAGAGCCCACAACAAGTCAGATAAAAGAAATACAATGTGGAAGTCATCTTATAACAATGGCAAAAAACATATTTATGTTTAAAATAATTTTCAAAGCGGATTTGTGTAAACAAGTTCACCTTGAAAATTATCTCACCAAATTTACCCATACACAATTACACCTGCAATTATTCTTTTTTCTCTATCCCAGTTATTCTACCCCTGGTTTTTTGTAACTGCTTCCCCTTTGCACCAGTTTAGTTCTACTGTTCTTTGCACCCCTTGTTTGTATGTAAACCAGCATGATGTGACTTGTTCATGAATGCCGGTATATAAAAAACCTAAATAAATAAATAAAATAAATAAATAAATTATGTGCATGGAACATTTTTGGGAAAATTTACGTGCATAGTTTTGAAAATACATAACTATGGAAGTAAGTCCAAACTCCTCCCCAACTCCACCACTAGGAAGACGTCTGCTCAGAGTGGATAAAGTCATGCCTTAATATGACATTTGTGCATATTGGATGGGCAATTTTCAGACCTATGAAAATTAACCACTATAAATCCTGCATATAATGCTGGTGACTGTGTGCATGATTCTTACAGGACTGGAGTTAGGAAACTGCCCAATATCCTTCTTCTGAGTTTGGGTTACTATGTGCATATTCCATATGGTCCTGCATACAATGTCTGGGTCACAATACTGCACATATGGATCATAGAAACATAGACATGATGGCAGAAAAGAACCAAATGGTCCATCCAGACTGCCCAGCAAACTTATGGTAGTATCTGTTGCACCGTGCAGGTTACCTCCATTTTTATCAGTTTCCCATACCATAAATGTCAGGGCTTTTGTTGGTTGCTGTGTGAATCCAATTCCCTGTTACCTCTTGCCATTGAAGCAGAGAGCATCATAGTATCAAGTTTATTGATTAAGGGTAATATTCACCACATCAGCAAGTTATCCCCATGCTTATTTGTTTCCCCAGACCATAAATGTTGGCGCCATTGTTAGTTGCTGTTCAAATACAAATCCCCTTTTCCCCGTGCCGTTGAAGCAGAGACCATGATGGAGTTGCATCAACAGTATGAAGGCTTATTGGTTACGGGTAGTAACTGGCACCTTCTTTTCTTTATTTCTATCCTCTAGCCTTTAGGGATCCACAGTGTTTATCCCTTCTTTCACTGTTTTTGTCTTCATCACTTCCTCTGGAAGGGCATTCCAGGCATCCACCACCCTCTCCATGAAGAAATAGTTCCTGATGGTTCTGTGTTGTCCTCCCTGGAGTTTCATGTCTCATAGTTCTACTGATTTCTTTCCAATGGAAACATTTTGTTGAATGTGCATCATTAAAACCTTTCAGATATCTGAAGGTCTGTATCATATTTCCTCTGCAACACCCCTCTTCCAGGGTATACATATTCAGATCCTTCAGCTTCTCCTTATTAGGGATGTGAATCGTTTTTCAACGATTAAAATTATCGTCCGATAATGTTTATATCGTCTTAAATCGTTATAGAACACGATACAATAGAAATTCTAACGATTTATCGTTAAAAATCGTTAAATCGTGTTAGTGCGCACTAACTCGAGTTAGTGCGCACTAACTCCCCGTTAGTGCGCACTAACTCGATTTAGTGCGCACTAACTGAAAATGATACAAATAAACACTTTCCAGGTCACTGAAGGTCAGTTAGGAATGAATATGTGTTCCTATTGGCTGGCTGCCCTCTTATCTATTGATGTTACCAAGGTTACCACTGAGGTGATGGTTGGGGGGATGGGAAATGGAACTGGAAACTAACGAACACCAACAGAAAATGAAACAAAGTGTTCACACTTCCCAGGTCAGTAAAGGTCACTTAGGAATGAATATGTATGTATGTATTCCTATTGGCTGGCTGTGCTCTTATCTATTGATGTTACCAATATGGTTGGGGGGATGTGAAATGGAAACAGTTGGAAGCTTGACAAAAAAAGTAATGTAATGATCAGCACTCACGTGACTAGAACTTGTTTGTTTATTATTTTTGTTAGCAGGCACCTGAAATGCTAGTGCATGTTGAATTTGCCAATCACTGTGCATTTAAGAAAGGTGGTCCTGGCTGGAACTGTACACAGTTCAAATATATGTAATTGATTGTTGGTAAGTGTATTTTTTAAGTAGCCACACTGGCACCAGTATGTTTACTTTTCCTCCTACTTAACTCACTAGCTCAGCTTTGTAAGAAGGGCTTCTCTGCTTGTGTGTTGTTTTTGTTTGGTGTGAGGAGAGCAGAAACATCAGATCTTTATTCAATCTACTACAGTCATCTCTTACAGTGCCCTATCCCTATTAATACCAGGAGTGTTGTGATCTTCCTGCACACAGTGCCCTAACCCTGATACCAGTCTGAGACAGCTCCCTCCCTGCATTACTAGTGAGAGGCTGGCTTCACAGACAGGGGGGAGCTGCCTGACCCTCACTCCTGACTTCCCCCATGTCCCAGCTAGTGAATGGTGTGTGGGTGAGGGGGGGGGGGGGAGGATGGTGAAGTCTGAGACAGCTCCCTCCCTGCATTACTAGTGAGAGGCTGGCTTCACAGACAGGGGGGAGCTGCCTGACCCTCACTCCTGACTTCCCCCATGTCCCAGCTAGTGAATGGTGTGTGGGTGAGGGGGGGGAGGATGGTGAAGTCTGAGACAGCTCCCTCCCTGCATTACTAGTGAGAGGCTGGCTTCACAGACAGGGGGGAGCTGCCTGACCCTCACTCCTGACTTCCCCCATGTCCCAGCTAGTGAATGGTGTGTGGGTGAGGGGGGGGGGAGGATGGTGAAGTCTGAGACAGCTCCCTCCCTGCATTACTAGTGAGAGGCTGGCTTCACAGACAGGGGGGTAGCTGCCTGACCCTCACTCCTGACTTCCCCCATGTCCCAGCTAGTGAATGGTGTGTGGGTGAGGGGGGGGGGGGGTGGATGGTGAAGTCTGAGACAGCTCCCTCCCTGCATTACTAGTGAGAGGCTGGCTTCACAGACAGGGGGGAGCTGCCTGACCCTCACTCCTGACTTCCCCCATGTCCCAGCTAGTGAATGGTGTGTGGGGGAGGGGGGGGGGGGAGGATGGTGAAGTCTGAGACAGCTCCCTCCCTGCATTACTAGTGAGAGGCTGGCTTCACAGACAGGGGGGAGCTGCCTGACCCTCATTCCTGACTTCCCCCATGTCCCAGCTAGTGAATGGTGTGTGGGTGAGGGGGGGGGGGAGGATGGTGAAGTTTGAGACAGCTCCCTCCCTGCATTACTAGTGAGAGGCTGGCTTCACAGACAGGGGGGAGCTGCCTGACCCTCACTCCTGACATCCCCCATGTCCCAGCTAGTGAATGGTGTGTGGGTGAGGGGGGGGGGGGAGGATGGTGAAGTCTGAGACAGCTCCCTCCCTGCATTACTAGTGAGAGGCTGGCTTCGCAGACAGGGGGGAGCTGCCTGACCCTCACTCCTGACTTCCCCCATGTCCCAGCTAGTGAATGGTGTGTGGGTGAGGGGGGGGGGGGATGGTGAAGTCTGAGACAGCTCCCTCCCTGCATTACTAGTGAGAGGCTGGCTTCACAGACAGGGGGGAGCTGCCTGACCCTCACTCCTGACTTCCCCCATGTCCCAGCTAGTGAATGGTGTGTGGGTGAGGGGGGGGGAGGATGGTGAAGTTTGAGACAGCTCCCTCCCTGCATTACTAGTGAGAGGCTGGCTTCACAGACATGGGGGAGCTGCCTGTCCCTCACTCCTGACTTCCCCCATGTCCCAGCTAGTGAATGGTGTGTGGGTGAGGGGGGGGGGGTGGATGGTGAAGTCTGAGACAGCTCCCTCCCTGCATTACTAGTGAGAGGCTGGCTTCACAGACAGGGGGGAGCTGCCTGACCCTCACTCCTCCGGGGTATTGTGATCTTCCTGCACACAGTGCCCTATCCCTGATACCAGGGGTGTTGTGATCTTCCTGCATGCAGTGCCCTATCCCTATTAATACCAGGAGTGTTGTGATCTTCCTGCATGCAGTGCCCTATCCCTATTAATACCAGGAGTGTTGTGATCTTCCTGCATGCAGTGCCCTATCCCTGATATCGGGATGTGTGCAAGAAGATCACAACACCCCCGGTATCAGGAATAGGGCACTGTGTGCAGGAAGATCACAACACCCCCAGTATCAGGAATAGGGCACTGTGTGCAGGAAGATCACAACACCCCTGGTATTAGGGATAGGGCACTGTGTGCAGGAAGATCACAACACTCCTGGTATTAATAGGGATAGGGCACTGTGTGCAGGAAGATCACAATACCCCTGGTATCAGGGTTAGGGCACAAGTTCTAGTCACATTGACTGATCACATTACTTGTTTTGTCAAGCTACCAACTGTTTCCATTTCCCATCCCCCATATACTGTCAGTAGGAAACTTGGTAACATGAATAAATAAGAGGGCAGCCAATAGGAATACATATTCATTCCTAAACTGACCTTAACTGACCTGAAAAGTGTCAAATTGTATCATTTTCAGTTAGTGCGCACTAACTCCCAGTTAGTGCGCACTAACTCCCGTTAGTGCGCACTAACTCGAGTTAGTGCGCACTAATCGGAAAAAACGATTTTTAACGATTTTTTAACTAAAAAATCGTGCCTAAGACGATTTTCTTGCCCTGCCACACGATTTCTATCGTTAAGACAATATGGAAAACGATTCACATCCCTACTCCTTATAGGTTTCATAAAGACCCCATACCATTTTGATTGCTTTTCTCTGGACCACCTCCATCCTGTCTTTGTCCCTTTTGAGATATGGACTCCAGAACTGAACAAAGTACTCTAAGGACCTGTAGAAGGGCATTATCACCTCCTTTTTCTTATTGGTTAATCCTTTCTCTATGCAGCCCAGCATTCTTCTGCCTTTAGTTATTGCCTTGTCACATTATTTCAACAACTTCAGAACTCCAGACACTATTACCCTAAGATCTCTTTCTTGATCTGTGCACATCAGTCTTTCACCCTCCATCACATACACCTCTTTTGGATTAGCACACCCCAGATGCATGACTCTGCACTTCTTGGCATTGAATACCAGCTGCCAAATCGTCGACCACTCTTCAAGCTTTTTTAAATCTCTTTTCATTCTCTCTACTCCTTCAGGCATGTCTACTCTATTTCAGATCTTAGTATCATCTGCAAATAGATTAACTTCTATCCCTTTTGCAATGTCACTCACAAAGATATTGAACAGAATCATTCCCAAAACTGAACCCTGTGGCATTCCGCTTAACATGGTTTTCTCTTCAGAGTAGGTTCCATTTACCATTATACTCTGTCTCCTATCAGTCAACCAGTTTGTAATTCACACCACCACCTCAGCACTCACTCCCAAGCTTCTCATTTTGTTCACAAGTTTCCTATGCATGACCTTCTCATGCTCCTCACAGGACTGTAAAACACCCCCTATGTCGCACGATATCCTCATCTGAGAAAGATTAAAAAGCTTTGTGCTGAGATGTTCATGATGCATAGTCATTCAAGGCCTAGGCCATGTTCTTCTCTCTGTGTCTCTGAACCTTCTTCCCACCAACCTAGAAAAATGCTGCTTCAAACCTTGAGAAGAAGGGCAGTCATCGCTTGTCCTGAAAATAAGCAGAGCCATTTTAAATGGATTCTCATTCCATGCCTGCTCTGGTCAGGTCACATCTCAGTACTGCTACAGTGCAGATTTCATGGATTCTACCAGGAGTGGTTGAGGTTTAGACACAAATTTAGATTGTAAGCCTTCTGGGGATAGAGACATACCTATAGTACCTGAATGTAATCCGATTTGACGTGTCTGAAAGGTGGAATATAAATTACATAAATAATAATAAAATACATTTTTTTTTTCAGTTTTTGGTAAGGTGCGATTGATCATATGCAAAACAATCTGATTGCATACTTTAAAGTTAACCTGTACTGCATGATAAATCAGATCTTGTGTTCAATATGAATATATCAGCTGTTTCAACAAGAATTGAAAAAGAGAGACTAGACATAACTACTTTCTAAATAAGGCATCTTAAGATCCAGCTTTCAGGGTATTTGGTTCTTAAACATATACAGTATCCAGAAATTCTCTTGTCAGACCTTGTGAGAGTAAGGGATTGGGTGTAAAAGACAGCAGTGCAAGGAGATGCATATAAGAAAGAATAAAGCAAACTATAGGGACATAATGCTGGGTTTCATATTAGGCATCACCACCCAGGAAAAGGATTTTGGAATTATTGTGGACAATAGGAGCCAGATGTGCTGAAGGTTTTCTCCCATGTGATGTCATTGGGAAAAATGCTTGGAACTAGAGTCCTTAAAATTTTCAAACCAGTTAATGAAAAACTGATCATGTGAATTATTACATGAAGGTTTGCAATTTTACTTTACAGCACTGTTTGATCACAAATGTAAATGTCTACCAGTTTGAAGGCAAAGCCTACAATTTCATTTAAGAATAATGACTTCTAACAGGCAACATCCCAAGGTCTGATATGATGTAGTTTATCTCTTTTGACAACACTACAATACCTGTAATGTCTGTTGGGGATGGTTCTGAACTTGGAAACCATTTATTCTTATCATGACTGGGCAGAAAGCAGCTAAGTTAAACTCTTAAAGCTTGTTATCAGTTGAACTTTATAAAAATGATTGCGAAAGGCACAAAACAGAATTGCTTAAACACAATGTTCATAAACTGTAAAACAGAGGAAACAGATGCAACTGATAGCAGAGAGGACCTTTGTCTTTCTGGATATTAAAAGATTAATGTACAGAGATTTCATTCTTGGCTCTGGTCTTACTTTTAGGCATTATTGGCTTTACAAAATTGCAGAGCTGACCTGGTGGCTCAGTGCTCTGCCACAAAGAGGGTCCCTGGTTTGATTTCTGGATTGGTCCATTTGCATCCTGGATCAGCTGTAGGAAAAGAGAGCAGGCTAACAACAGTAGGGCAACATTTTCATTTTGAACAGTTTCAGTGGTTGGTAAAATGAGAGAAACGGTGGCAATCTAGCAGAATGTACACCACACTCAACCCTCACCTCATGCCTGGTCCCAGGCCAGACAGCAATATGGCAGCAGTGTGCTCACAGACCTATCCCCTCCTGTGAAAGGCAGGACTGCTGCAGGACATGTGAAAATACACCAATTCATGCCACAGCTGTAGGAGGCACTAGTGACTAGGGATGTGCAGACCAAAAGTTTAAGTTCATGTCCATAAGTCGAAAGGGGGGGTCATTTGCGGTCAATATGGACATATGGAGAATTCCATAAGTTGAGTCTATGTCCATATGTGCAAATAAAAATTTAAACCCCTCACCCGCCTTAATCCCCCCCCCCCAAGACTTACCAAAACTCCCTGGTGGTCCAGCGGGGTCAGGATGCCATTTCTGAACTCCTTTGCAAGGAGCACGTGAGGTCGGCGTCACGTCGGAGTGACGCGGCGTCACGTGATTCCCCTCGGGTCCGCTCCCGGACCCTCGTTGGGCCCAAAAGGCACTTTTGGCCAGCTTGGGGGGGTCAGGAGGCCCCCCCAAGCTGGCCAAAAGTGCCTTTTGGGCCCAACGAGGGTCCGGGAGCGAACCCGAGGGGAATCACGTGACGTGGGCGCCACGTTGGAGTGACGCGGCGTCACGTGATTCCCCACGGGTTTGCTCCCGGACGCCTCGTTGGGCCCAAAAGGCACTTTTGGCCAGCTTGGGGGGGTCAGGAGGCCCCCCCCAAGCTGGCCAAAAGTGCCTTTTGGGCCCAACGAGGGTTCCGGGAGCGAACCCGCGGGGAATCACGTGACGTCGGCGCCACGTCGGAGTGACGCTGTGTCACGTGATTCCCCCCGGGTCCGCTCCCGGACCCCTCGTTGGGCCCAAAAGTCACTTTTGGCCAGCTTGGAGGGGTCAGGAGGCCCCCCCAAGCTGGCCAAAAGTGCCGTTTGGGTCCAACAAGGGGTCCGGGAGAGGAACCGCGATGGATCACGTGACGTCGGTGTCATGTCGGAGTGACGCCGACGTCACGTGATTCCCCACGCGTCCGCTCCCGGACCCTCATGGAACTTTTGGCCAGCTTGGGGAGTTTTGGTAAGTCTTGGGGGGGAGGATTAAGGAGGGTGAGGGGTTTAAATTTTTATTTAGATCAACAATCGCGATTTCCAACGTATTCAACATAGCTATGTTGAATAAGTTGGAAATCCGATCGTTTACGCCTCATCACTTTTTTAAGTTAAAAAAAATAAATAAGTTGCGTTTTCCATTTAAGTTCAAAACGAATGCACACCCCTACTAGTGACCAGAGTCTGGGAAGACCCAGTCAATGCTGTACCGCCCCTCACCTCTGCTCTGAAGCACCTTCAGCATCATGCTGCATCCAAGCAACATTAATGAACTTCCTGCAGCTCTTGAGCCCTTTTATAGGTCCGGCTATCAGGGTTTCTTGTGACATGTTCAGATGACATCACATCCTGCCTTGTATAAAGGGAGGCTCAGAACTTCTATCTAGTGCCTTTGCAACAGGTCTCCTGCTTTCTTTTGCTGTGCCAGTTGCCCAGAGTGTTCTCGGCGTTCCTGCTGTTGTTCCAGCTTCCTGCCCTGCTCCTGGTGTCCTCCTTGTTAATCCTGTGATTCCGTGCTCCACTCTCTGTTGTCCTTGTCTGCCCTTATGTTTTTTTCTGTGTTTCTCATCTTGATGTTGGATCAGACTCCATTCTTGCTCAGCTTGGCCAGCTGTCTAGCTCTGTCTCCACCTTTGGATTATGACAGGAAAGTCCTGCCAGCTGCCAGAACCTCCAGTCCCACCCCACAAGATAAGCAGTGCAAACAACAGCGGCACAAGGGCTCACTACCCACCAGCGTGACAAATGACTTGTGCAAGGGTAATGCTTGACATTATTTTTAGGCAAAGGGGGACTTACACTTGTGTCATTCTGCTTGGTCTTGCTTCATTAAATTTCTGAGATGCTGTAAAACTGTATATTGGAAATCATTTTCCTATTTCTTTTCAAAATTAATCTCAAATATGTTTCTAATGATAGTTCATGCCATAGTGAAATTTTGTCAAAGATCATTGAACACTTATTAATTAAATTCATTACTAATATATACAATCTCTGCATTCTCTCCCAGGAGAATGAAACATAGAAACATAGAAATGACGGCAGAAGAAGAACAAACGGCCCATCTAGTCTGCCCTGCAAGCTTTCACACTCTTTTTTTCTTTTTTTCTCATACTTATCTGTTACTCTTGGCCCTTAGTAACCTTTTGGTTCTATTTCCCTTCCACCCTCGCCATTAATGTAGAGAGCAGTGATGGAGCTGCATCTAAGTGAGATACCTAACTTAATTAGTTAGGGGTAGTAACTGCCGCAACAAGCAAGCTACATCCATGCCCATCTGCCCACCCAGACCATGCAACTCAGTCCCCGTTGGTTGTCTGTATATAGATCCACTTTTCTTCATTCCCCCCTGCCATTGAAGCAGAGAGCTATGCTGGATATGTGTGAAGCATCAGTCTTTCTCCCCTGCCGCTGAAGCAGAGAACTATGCTGGCTATGCATTGAAAGTGAATTATCAGGCTTATTTGGTTTGGGGTAGTAGCCGCTGTAACAAGTGAAGTATCAGTCTTTCTCCCCTGCCGTTGAAGCAGAGAGCTATGCTGGATACGCATTGAAAGTGAAGTATCAGACTTATTTGGTTTGAGGTAGTAACCGCCGTAACAAGCAAGCTACTCCTCTCTGTCATGGTCTTTCTTTCCCACTAGACTGTAATTTCATACTTATATAATCATGTCTGAATAGTACCAAGCACTGCCAAATATTGGGAATCGCTGAAAATTATAACCTAAATAAATACCAACTGTATTCCTTTATATTTTATACTAATCTAATACGCATCAATTGACCATCATAATAGGCATCATAGTTCAATAAAGGATCTCTTTATTGCTCAGCCTTATCTATAATCATTGGTCAGTCAGTACGGTAATTTTTTTTTTCTTTGCATGTGTCAACAACCACCATACTTTCTTTAAAACGTTATTAATCTTAACTTATCTTAATATATTTTTTCACCCATGCGGATACTTGCTGATGCCAATGCCCAATTTAAGCTGATGCCAAATGCCCAACACGGGGCTGAGTTTCAGACAAGCAGGTCCTTTTTCAAGAGCTTGTTTCTGCATCAAACAAATATACATATTCTGTTAGTACATCTCAATTTTAACCCATAAATATTCAAAAACAAACAGGTACAACTTACTAGGGATGTGAATCATTTTTTGACGATTTAAAACAATCGTCAGATATATTTTAAATCGTCAAAAATCATTAGAGCCGCGATACAATAGCAATTCCCCCGATTTATCGTCAAAAAATCATAAATCGGGGGAGGGGGAGGGCGGGAAAACCGGCACACCGAAACAACCCTAAAACCTACCCCGACCCTTTAAAACAAATCTCCCACCCTCCCGAACCCCCCCAAAATGTTTTAAATTACCTGGGGCCAGGTGGGGGGGTCCCGGCGCAATCTCCCGCTCTCTGGCCACGGCTGCGTTAATAGAAATGGCGCCGGTGGCCCTTTGCCCTTATCATATGACAGGGCAAAGGTAGCGCCGGCGCCATTTTGGTTCCTGGCACCCGACATCATGAGTGCAGGAGATCGCTCTCGGACCCCTGTTGGACCTCCAGGGACTTTTGGCCAGCTTGGGGGGGCCTCCTGACCCCCACAAGACTTGCGAAAAGTCCAGCGGGGGTCCGGGAGCGACCTCCTGCACGCGGGCCGTATTGCCAATATTCAAAATGGCGCCGGCGCTACCTTTGCCCTCACTATGTCATACGGGCGACGTTGGCCCGTATGACATAGTGGGCGACGTCGGCCCGTATGACTCCTGGGCAGCACCAAGGTAGGCGAGGTGTGTCCAAGCATGGGAGAAGATAAAGTCTGACCCTCTGCTGGACCTGCATGCTTCTGGAAAGCCAACAATGCAATGTTGGATATTGAACAGTCTGACTGTTCCCAGCCCTTTCGGACCTGCCGCTAGGTATCGGCAAGAAGCAGCAGGCCGGACTGAGGATGAGGGCAGATGGAGGCTTTGTAACATAGAAGACTCTAGATGAGACGAGGAGCTTGGAAAACTGACTGAGACGAGGAACTTGGAAGACTCTGGACGAGACAAGGAACTTGGAGGACTCTGGACAAGACAAGGAACTTGGAAGACTCTGGGCGAGACGAGGAGCTTGGAAGGTTCAGACATTAGCACTGTCTCTCAGGGCGCCCTACACAGCCCACCGACATGGGCGGACCCAATGGGCTGGTCACTGACCACCCTGTCTCACTGCGTGCCCTATACAACCTGCCGAGGCTGGTCATGGACCACGCGGAGAGCGGAACAAACTCAGGAAGGGAATCCAGCCAAGACGAAACTCCAATGACGAGAACAGGAACCGACAAGATGGATTTACCCCAACAAGGTGTCATCTGGAGAACCAGAGGAGCTGGAGGGTTAAGAGGGCTCGGAACAAGTGAAGGAGGAATGGAATCTAAGAATAACAGGAAATGGAACATCAGGAACATCAGGAAGCCTGGACTAGGAACCTCGGAACATGAAGACATGGAACATCAGGAAGCCACAAAGACTCAGGAAGCAATGAAGACTCAGGACATGGAGCTCCAACGAAGAACAAGGAACGAAGACCTGATGGAGTGCTGGAAGACAGGAACCTCCAGGGATGAAGAACTCCAATGCAAGGCAAGGCAGGAGTACTGAAGAAGCCCTTTTATAGGGCTGAACCAGGAAACCGGGTGGACCTGACTTCCAGTGGGGCCAGGAGGACCCCACCTACGCTGCCTCTTTAAGAAGGGGAAGAAGGCGCGGGCCTGCCCCTTAGGAAAGCGGCCATACTGCCACAGAGATGCTGAACCATGCAAGAGCAGGACCTGGGCCTTAGGGCAGGCCCCAAAGATGGCGGAGGCGTCCGAGCCACAAGAGGAAATCCGGGGGCGGCACCATGCCACGAAGAGGATCACTTTCACCGTGGTCCGGGCTGTGGCAGCGAGGATGACGGCGGCCTCCTGGCCACGTGGGTGGTCAGCAATGTGGCGGTCCAGGCCCCGGAGGGTGGAGTCTGGCAGTGTCGGAGCTTCAGCAGCCCACCAGCCACATAGGGAAAGGCAGCAGCAGAATGGAGGTGAGAGGCCTGCTCACGGGGGAAACTTCGCGGGCAGGAATCGTAACAATTGCTGTACCAATGTCACAAAACAGCCCACCTACAATATATCAAACAGTACCTAGAGAAGCCTCAAAATGTCTGGAAAAAAATAATTTGGAGTGATGAGACAAAAATTGAACTTTATGGTCACAACCATAAATGGTATGATGAGAAGCACACCATCCCTACCATGAAACATGGAGCTGGATCTCCTGCCCTTTTTTTTTTGGGGGGGGGGGGGGGGAAGCTACAGCAGCACAGGGAATCTAGTCAAAATTGATGGCAGGAAGAATGCAACATCTTATTAGAAAATATTGAAGGAGAACTTGCATTAATTAGCATGGGGCACACTTGGACTTTCCAACAGGACAATGATCTGAAACATACGGCTAAGTCCATGCCTCAGTGGCTGCAGCAGAAGAAAGTGAAGGTTCTGGAATGGAGAATTCAAACATCCAGTTCGTGCTAGACAACCAAAGAATTTACAGGATCTGGAGGATTTTTGCCAAGAAGAATGGGCAGCTTTATCACATGAGAAAATAAAGGGCCTCATCCACAACGATCACAAAAGACTGCAAGACATAATTGATGCAAAAGGGGGCAATGCACGCTATTAAGAACTAAGGTTATGCAAACTTTTGAACAGGCAAAGAAAATCAGTGGAGTAGCGGGAGATCACACTTACAAGGTATTCATTATCAAAAGAATGTGTAATTGATATTTTCCTGTTCACAAATTAATAAGCAATCTTGGCCCAGATTTCAACACAGCTGTTTATTCTAGATGCTTGTCATAGAAATTACAATTCAACGTTTTCCATTCTTTCAACAAATCATGTTTCGCCAAGGGTCTGTGCCGGGAAGGAACCAACAAAAACTTTCACATCTATAAAACTAGGAGTTCTCATTAGAACAGAGGCAGAGAACAGTTAAATATTACATAAGTCTTTAAAAAATACATAATGACGAGCACTATTATTATTTTCTGTAGATATGAAATCTCTGCCAAGAACTCTAAAAAAACTTTAAAGAAATGGCATGGACTGGAAAACCTTCAACTGTAATTTCTGCAACAAGCATCTAGAATAAACAAATGTGCTGAAATTTGGATCAAGATTATTTATTAATTTGTGAACAGGAAGATATCAGTTACACACTCTTCTGATAATGAACTTTTGAACAGGACTATTTTATTATTTCCCTTATTGCTATGGTTTGTTTAATGATTGTGCTATTCTGTGATGAATAATAGTTTGAATTTGAAACACATCAAGGTCTATATTCAGACACAGTCTGGATAGCAAAGTTAGCCGCATAAACTTATCCGGCTAACTTTGGAGGCATAGTTAACAGTACAGCCACATTATTGAATAAAGCCGGCATCAAAACCACCTCAGGCCAAGGATTCACCTCCACAACAATCTGTCTAAATGGCTTTTGAATATGGACCTCATTAAAAATAACAGAATTGTTTTGGCTGATCACTCATGTTGTCTTAAAATTCTACACATCTTACAAATTCTACCAAGAGTATGTAAATTTATGAGCACAACTGTAAATAACTATTATAACCAACTATTATTAAGATTTCTAGATGTGTGCAAGGGAAGAAATATTTATACACAGACTGGATGGACTATTTTATAGTTGTTATCCACATGTTGTCCAGTACACACAACTCTAAAATATAACCTCTTACAAGCATGCTAAGAATGACAAAGACCTGGAGAAATGTGGAGTACAGCTGTATCTTTACATGTGAATGAATTAACAAAACAGACAGGCTCCCAGGATTAACTGTGGAAATGTAATCAGAATACAAAGAGGACAAGCATGAAAAGAGAATAGGGAGGAGAGTCATGTGCATTGAAGATGTGTGAAAAGGAAAACATTATTTTATACAGATATGTTTGTTAGGGATGTAAATCTTTTTTTGACGATTTAAAATATCGTCCGATATATTTTAAATCGTCAAAAATCGTTAGAGGCGATATACAATAGGAATTCCCCCGATTTATCGTCAAAAATCGTAAATCGGGGGAAGGGGGAGGGGAAGGGGGAGGGCGGGAAAACCAGCACACTAAAACATCCCTAAAACCCACCCGACCCTTTAAAATAAATCCCCCACCCTCCCGAACCCCCCCCCCCAAATGTCTTAAATTACCTGGGGTCCAGTGGGGGGGTCCCGGTGTGATCTTCCACTCTCGGGCAAAGGTAGCGCCGGCGCCATTTTGGTTCCTGTCCCCCGACGTCACGAGCACAGGAGATCGCTCCCAGACCCCCGCTGGACCCCCAGGGACTTTTGGCCAGCTTGGGGGGGCCTCCTGACCCCCACAAGACTTGCCAAAAGTCCAGCGGGGGTCCGGGAGCGACCTCCTGCACTCGAATCGTATTGCAAAATGGCGCCGGCCATACGGCCATACGGCCGGCGCCATTTTGCAATACGGCAATATGGCCATTCGGCCGGCACCATTTTGCATTTTGCCATTTTCTATTAACGCACCCGTGGCCCAAGAGTGGAAGATCACACCGGGACCCCCCACTGGACCCCAGGTAATTTAAGACATTTTGGGGGGGTTCGGGAGGGTGGGGGATTTATTTTAAAGGGTCGGGGTGGGTTTTAGGGTTGTTTTAGTGTGCCAGTTTTCCCGCCCTCCCCCGATTTATGATTTACACGATTTAAAAAAAAACAAAACCGCGACGATCCGATTCCCTCCCCCCCCCAGCCAAAATCGATCGTTAAGATGATCGATCACACGATTCACATCTCTAATATTTGTATATATGTGTGTGTATTTATATATATATATATATATATATATATATATATATATATATATCTCATTGGTTCGCCTTCTTGTGGTTTTCACTTATGGTTTGGCAGCAGAAGGAAGGTCGCGTTTCTGAAACTATCAACTTTATTTTGCATTTGAGCACTTAAATCCTGGTTTTAAAGCACACGGTACATTAAGCACTTCTTTGCCTGTAGTGCCCACAGCATTTTTTCAGCAGTGATTCTTTCATCAGTATGGCCAGAGATGCCGTTTTTTCTTTTCTTGTTTCAATTTGAGCCTCAGTTCATCCTCAGCTCAACAAAGATGTTTCTTTCACTGTTAAATTACAACTGGTGCAATAAACAATGTCCTTCTATACTGAGCAATGACCTGTCAGCCAGCAGTCTGCTCGGTCACTATGCACTAGTTGTTGTGTTGTTAGTGATACTTTCTGCTTAAAAGTTGACATAGCTCTTCCCATTCACTGGTATCAGGGACAGCCTTCTAGAAATAGATTTTTATTGTGTTTTCTGTCAGGGGTCCACACTGAGGAAGGCTTCATCAGCGAAATAAGGGCCTTGTTGTGGATTTTCCATCACACCCAGGACATAACACATCATAGCTTACAAATATATGTGTTTTATTGTCTGTGCATTTTCCAGCTCATAAGAACACTTTCTATTGTGTGAATGGTAATGCATGGGTGGTAATATGCACTCTAGCCAGTGAGTGTTTGTGAACATATTTGTATGAGTTTGTGACTGACCAGTGAGATTTTTAGCAATGCAATAGTAAACATTGGTGACCCATGCTAGAGTAACCTTTTTGTATATGTATATAACATACAGCAATAGAATATTGTATATTAGGGTTATTTGTGCTAGTGTTACCTCTTGTATAAGTATATAATATATATACAAAATTCATCAGGCTTTCATTTATTCAATTTTTGTATGTTTTTCTAAACAAGCATTTTTTATGTTTGTATGTTTGTGTATTCAAGGAAATAGAAACAATGTATTTAGGAACTGTTCTTTTATTTTAATTTTCAATTTACTAATAAAATATTTTTTAATTCCTACTTTAACATTCAACATTAGTTCTTTTTTCCCCCATTTTGATATAATTTCCTTCAAGCACTTCATACAGTAAACACATTGCCCATTGGTTGTTTTATATATATATTTATTTATTTTAAATGTATTTATTTTTATACGTGCACATATTTGTGATGCTCCTAAGGCCTGGGTTCACTAATGCCGCAAGGCTTAGTGAATCCCAGCGCTAACGGGGGTGGGGGGGGCGAAGCGGGGGGCGGTCCTGCGCTAGCCGGCAGCGAACGCACCACCACGGTGCGATCGCTGCCGGTGTCGCGCCGAATAACTACGCCATAAATGGCGTAGTTATTCGGCGCGAAACAGGCAGCGTAAAGGCTCCTTACATTTTCGCTGTCGGCGCCGTCTTTGCAGAGTTGGCCCCAGTGATGCCCCGATTCCTCCTCTTCCGGGGCCAACTCCACCCCGATGTAGCTAGCGCAGGCCTGCGCTAAGCTTTCCAGCTATCGCACTCTTGAGCTGGTAGTGCAAGTGTGCGATAGCCCTAGAAAATAAGGCCCTAAGATCTAAGGGGGTAAATTTTGTAGCATTTTACCTCCAAACTTTCCACTGATTTTCAAAGAGAGTACATTCCTATTTTCCCTTTGAAAATATTCCAGAAAACTGTCCCTACACGTTACACTTGCTGATTAGTGTGGGTAGGTTTTTCAGGAAAAATAACATGCATACCTTTGAAAATTCAGAAATATAATTGCAAACAGCTCCCCAGCACTGCCCCAGGAATGCTTCTTGTCACTGCCAGTAAAAGTGCATATGTACAAACATAGAAACATTACAGAAGAAATAGATCATATGGCCTATATAGTCAGCCCTGTCACTCAACTAAGTCAGACCTACAATCCCTACCACTCCTCTGTATTTACACCAGGCTTTCTTGACTTCATGTACTGCTCTTATCTCCACCATCTCCTCAGGGAGGCTGTTCTGTGCATCCACTTCCAGCTCTACAAATAAATATTTTCAAAGATTACTCCTGAGTCTACCCCCTGTCACCATTATCTCATAGTCCCTCATTCTAGAGACTTTCTGCTGCAAGAAGCTCCTGTGCATGGATACCTTGAATATATTATAACGTTTCCATCACATCTCGCCATCCCACTTTATTTCTAGGGTATACATGTTTAGATCTTTAAATCTGTTCCTATATGATTTAGAATGAAGACCAGTGACCATTTTAGTGGCCATCCTCTGGACTAACTCCAACTAGTTTATAACATTTTGAAAATGTAGTGTTGTAGGCTGAAAGAAATCCTTAATAATACCAACAAGCTAGAAGAGAAAAATCCTTTTTTCAAAGAATGAAATAAGATATGTTATACAGAATTTCTACATGTTACCAAGCAAGATGAAATAGGAGCAGTTCTCAGAGATTGTTTACTGGTAGAATAGGTTAAATACGTCACCACCTCTAATCAATACACCAATGATTTACCTACTTAGTTAACATAACATTTCTTCAACTGGCTGATGTAAATTTCTTATACTTTTAATATGCAAATACAATCACCTTGTAAGATGAGCTAGAGCTAAGATAGGATACATGCACTGAATTTTGGTATACTTCTGCATTCTTAAGTGCTTTTCCACAGTGAACTTACAGCAGTAATCTCTTGCAGAAAATTCTTGTTATGACTTGTAGGTGTGTGGGCCCTGGGCTGAGGTGAGAGATGGTACCACCCACAGGGAGCCCTGTGAGCCTCACCATCAGGAGGTGCGGTCTCAGTGGGCGTCAGACACAGCTGTGGAATAGAGTCTTTATTAGAGAGGTAGAAAGGCACAGCCCATGGAGCGGGAGGTGCAGGAGAAGTAACAAGGTCAGAGTAGAGGGGTATACCCAGTGGATGTGGAGATCCGGTAGTGGGTATGCTGAAGAAGTCTCTCCGTAGTGGTGATGCAGTAGTGGCCTGCAGCGCAGGGTACACCGATGGATTCCTCACTCAGAGATGGTATGGTAGTGGTCCGAGGTACGGGCACACGGGTGAGGGTCCTGTAGTGATGATGCGGTAATGGCCTGTAGCTCAGGGTACACCAGAGTGCCTCCTCACTTAGAGATGACATGCTAGTGGCCCGAGACATGGGGTACACCGGAGAGGATCCCACAATCAGGCTGGTATGGTAGTGGTCCATGGAGTCAAGATACTCACAGAGTGGTAGTTCTAGGAGAAGTCCTGGGGAACGGGAACAGACAGCAGTCCAAGGTAGAAGGTCCTCCGAGGAGCGGATAGCCAGAGATGAGGAAGGGCCCCCAAGGAGCGGGCACCTAGAGCGTCTCATGTTGAAGTGCAGTAGCTGGAATAGGATGTCTGTAAGAGTGAAGCGGATTCAGCAATGAGGGAACTCCTTGCTAACTCGTCCATAGGCAGGGCCAGCCAGCTTAAGTATAGCAGAGTGAAGATGTCATCTGGAGGGGAAGCCATGATGTGCTTAAGACTGGCCTGTGCGCGCGTGTACGCGCCAAAGTGATCTAGAAGGCAAGATGGTGGTCGGCAGCGCCCACACTGTCCCGGGAACGCCAGTAAGGTCGGCGATAGCTGGCAGAGGCCGCCACTCTCCCCAATGACAAGGCAGCAAAGAAAGAGGGTGTAACAATTCTTTTCTCATACTGCCTTTGCCTTGCAAACTCTACATTCAATACTAAGCTAATTATTTGTAAGTTGCCTATGCGAAACCATGCCAAAGGCATTACTGAAATCCAAGTACACTACATCTCGCACTTTCCATTGATCCAACTCTCTGTGGTCAACAAACCAAAGACATTGATCAAATTCATCTGACAAATCCATCCTGTGGTAAAGCCTGCTGCCTCAGATCTTGTAATCTGTACTAGTATCCTCCTTTTTAGCAGCGATTTCATTAAGTCGTTTACCCTCATAGAGGATGGTCAGTTTTCTAAATAGCTTATATCTGCAGTTAAAGCACTGTTTTGCACATGGAACTGGCTTTTGAAATTATCATTTGATAGGCAATTACTTGTGTATAAAGGGTGTTCTACCTAAAAGAAAGTCTCTTAAAAATTGCCCACCATCCCTGCAGGAATTGCAGCTGCCCAGTTTTCAAAATTACTCCAAGGGGGTACTTTCCAAACCTGAGTATTGTTGAAAAATCCACAGATACTTTTTTCTGAGGATTTTTCAACAATTCTCAAAGCAAAAACGTGCATACTTTCCCTTTGAAAATTGCTTAGAGAAGGACTAACCTGCAGAAACTGCAGCTGCTTTCTCAGCAAATACTGTTCCCTAAAAATCTCTACATATTGCTGGCTCCCTGACCCAGAATCCACCTACTTCTCATGGATACAAATATAAGCTTTGTTGATTCCCGCATGTACTTTTACCTTACAGGATGGACAATTTTCAGATAGCTCTTTTACCTGGGTAAATAACCATTTAAAGAAGTAAATGGCTTTCAAAAATTGCCCTCTTAGAGGGTTTTGGGCATAGTGCTTCACTCATAGACACAGCCCTTTAGAAAATAGCAGAACCAATATTTGCATAAAATTATGCACAGACACATTGTAAGCGAGGACTATTATATGCTTGGGGAGAGGCATTCCAGGAGGTGAAGTCTGGCCGAGTTTGGGACTTACATGCATCCATTTTATTGTTTAAGTATGCACATAAATTCTCTAAGCAAAACTATGCACACCAGCTGGCAGGCGTAATTGTTCGTACATAGTTTTGCCTGGATAATTTTCAAATCAGACTTCTGCACATAAATTGTGTAATTTATGCACAATGTTACAGACCTGATCCTTTAATATCTCACTTTGGAACTTGAAGGTTATCAGTCTCTCCTTTTCCCTCATTGTTTCTTATACATTTACCTACCAGAATAGGAAGCAGAAAACAAAACTACCTGCAAATGTTGCTGGTCCCTGCTCACCTTGACAGTCTGTAAAATACATTTTTAAGTGCAAAATTGAAAAGACACTTTGATTATCACATGCCCAGTATCTGCAGTTCTCTTGAATAGATTAGCTGACATGCAAAATGTGTTCATGTCATCTTTACCTCCTACCTCACAGCTTTATATATAATTTACAAGCAATTAAGACTTTCTTTCAACAGTGAAGGTCTGTAGTACTATTGCTAGTTAAAAGACTTCTGCAGTATAATTTCTGGTTAGTACCTTTCACTGAAAAAGTTAAAGTTTTCAGCAGATATTCCCAGATTGACCTACAGTTCTTCCAGAAATCACATGTTATGCTCTTGCTCTGCCTGTTTGCAGATGAAATAAAAATCTGTAAGAGAACAGACATGCCAGGGGGAGAAGATAAGATATAAAATAACTTTAAAAGATTGACAAATGATTTTAAAAAAGTATAACAGTTACACTTTAATCCAATCAAAAGTGCAAAATCATGCTTTGGAATGCAGAAATCCAAGGGTCAAATGCCCTTTAGGAGGTATAGGACGAGCAGTCATCAAACAGGAAAGAGACCTGGTCTTATTTTCTTGGTTAACCTCATGATATAGCAATTGGGAAAGCTTATAAAAATACTTTGGTGCACAAAGGGCTGGATGTACTTATATACACAAAATGGAAGAAAATACAGGAGAATAACTTTCAAACAATACGATGGCATATCTGCGTGTATATGACCACACATAGATTTAAAATAATATTTTATAAACCATGCATATCATAAAATATGCATATCTCTATCCTGAAAAATATGTGCATATGTATGCTTATATGCGAACTAAAAAGCAAAGCGGAAGCCAATCCAATACTGCTGAGTAGCGAAGAAACAAAGAAAATTGGTGTATTAAGGGATTTTTATTAGAACTTGCCCGACTCTGGCCGAGTTTTGCTCACACAGGAGCTGCCTCAGGGGCTACTGAGAATAAAATTAAAATCAAAACACACATACATAAGACATATTCAACATAGATGTTTGTGTGAGCGAAACTCGGCAAGAGTCGGGCAAGTTCTAATAAAAGTCCCTTGATACACCGATCTTCTTTGTTTCTTCGCTTATATGCGAATACATGCAATACATTGAAAGTGAGTAATTCAATGCATTGAACATGCATACTTTTTCTACCTATTTTTAAAATATATATGCCTACATTTTATATGCAAAAATAAAGTAGGACATACATAAATCCTGATTTGTGTACGTAAATCAGTATATTTTAAAACATGTGAGCTCAATTGACATTACCAGCTTTACCAATTATACCTCAAGGTCGCCCAGTCCCGAACTCTCCCCAGTTCACCCAGTCCTACTGCCCAGCCAATAGTACAAAATAAACACTTTTAATGTCACTTATACAAGATAATAAGCATGTGTAAAATTACACGAATAAGTTAGCAAATCTATGTGTGTGCATAAATGTTGGCCCTGCCCCAGATTGTCCCTAGACTGTTTCATTTTATGATGTTCATGTTGTGTACAAATGCAAACATATGTGCATATATTTGATGTTCATAAAATAACATGTACAGCAGAAAAAGACCACATGGCCCATCTAGTCTGCCCATCCTTCCAATTTATCTAGCCCTTCCAATTCCCATCAGTCACTCAAAGATCCCCTTTATTTATTCCATGCTTTCTTGAATTCAGATACTGGTTTTGCCTCCACCATCTCCACTGACTTTTATACACATAACTCTTTCAAAATTCACCCCTTAGTAAATCAGACTCAAAATGAAGAAAAATAATCTTGCATAATCTATCTCAAAGAGGGCTATCACTAATAAATATTATCACTTTACAAATCCCCAGTGAGACCCTCATCTTAAATAATGAGTTCATTTCTGGAGATCATAGCTACAAAAGGACATTGAAAAAGTAGAGACAACTCAAAGAAGGATATGACAGGTCTATAAAATCATGAGTGGAGTAGAACAGGTAAATGTAAATCAGTTATTTATGCTTTCAAAAAATGCAAAGACTAGGGGACACTGCCTCAAATTAATATGCAGCACTTTCATAACAAATGAGAGAAAATTCTTTTTCACTCAATGCACAGTTAAACTCTGGAATTAATTTCCAGAGGATACAGTTAAGGCAGCATAGCTGGGTTTAAAAAAAGGTTGGACCTCCATGGACAAGTTTCTTGAGGAGAAGTCCATAAACTTTTATTAACTAAGTAGACATAGAGAATAATCACTATTTATTACTATGCAGTAGCAGCATGGGATCGATTTACTGTTTGGAATCTTGCCAGATACTTGTGACCTGGATTAGCCACTATTGGAAACAAGAAACTGGGCTTGATGGACCCTCGGTCTGACCCAGTATGGCAATTCTTATGTTCTTATGAAGATCACTGAAGTGTTGCATGACTTGCACTATAAGCTAATCAATAAGGGAGTTAAGCGTGTACTATTTAGAACAGTGGTTCTTAATGTTTTACCCATTGTGACACATCTGACAGACCACGCTCATATGTGTGACACACTACTCAAACTGGAGTGCCACAGGGGTCTGCACTGTCTGTAACACTCTTTAATATTTACCTGTTGCCACTGTGCCATCTACTCGCTGGTCTTGGGATCATTCACTACTTTTACGCTGATGACATTCAACTTATATTACTCATTGATGACACATTAGAAAAAACGTTAAACCTAGCCAATATTTATCTTGACATAATCAAACAGTTGCTAAACCAAATGGAACTGGTGATAAATATCGACAAAACTGAATTCCTACACTTAGAAAGGTAAAACCTAAACATAATTCAAACACCAATAACACTCAAAAACAACTTAAAAGTGGAATTAAAGGAAAAAGTACGTAATCTTGGCGTACTAATAGATACAGAACTAAATTTTAAACACCACATAGCACTGAAAGTTAAAGTAGGATATGCCAAACTAATGGTCCTAAGGAAACTTAAACCGTTATTGACAACATCAAACTTCTGCACAGTACTACAAGCACTAATCTTCACAAGCACGGATTACTGCAACGCACTCCTTCTTGGACAATAAGACCACTACAAATTTTGCAGAACTCCGCAGCAAGAATTCTCACAGGAAAAAGGAAAAGAGACCACATCACTGACACACTAGCTGAACTACACTGGTTACCGATAGAACAAAGAGTACAGTTTAAGGCACTCTGCACCATACACAAACTGATTCATGATGAAAAAGCAGAATGGCTCAACACATCGCTACGGGTACATGTACCACATAGAAATCTCAGATCTTCAAACAAAGCCCTCCTAACTAGGGATGTGAATCGTGTGCCCAATCGTTTTAACAATCGATTTTGGCTGGGGAGGGGAAAAAAATCTGATCGGCATGGGGTTTTTTTGTAAAAAAATCGGTTTTTCGGTTAGTGCGCACTAACAGAAAATGATACAATTTGACACTTTTCAGGTCAGTTAAGGTCAGTTTAGGAATGAATATGTATTCCTATTGGCTGCCCTCTTATTTATTCATGTTACCAAGGTTTCCACTGACGTGATGGTTTAATATATGTGGGGGATGGGAAATGGAAACGGTTGGTAGCTTGACAAAGTAATGTGATCAGTCAATGTGACTAGAACTTGTTCCCTATCCCTGATACCGGGAGTGTTGTGATCTTCCTGCACACAGTGCCCTATCCCGGTTACCAGGGGTGTTGTGATCTTCCTGCACACAGTGCTTTATCCCTGATACCGGGGGTGTTGTGATCTTCCTGCACTCAGTGCCCTATCCCTGATACTGGGGTGTTGTGATCTTCCTGCACTCAGTACCCTATCCCGGATACCGGGAGTGTTGTGATCTTCCTGCACACAGTGCCCTATCCCAGTTACCAGGGGTGTTGTGATCTTCCTGCACTCAGTACCCTATCCCGGATACCGGGAGTGTTGTGATCTTCCTGCACACAGTGCCCTATCCCAGTTACCAGGGGTGTTGTGATCTTCCTGCACACAGTGCTTTATCCCTGATACCGGGGGTGTTGTGATCTTCCTGCACTCAGTGCCCTATCCCTGATACTGGGGGTGTTGTGATCTTCCTGCACTCAGTACCCTATCCCGGATACCGGGAGTGTTGTGGTCTTCCTGCACACAGTGCCCTATCCCTGATACCGGGAGTGTTGTGATCTTCCTGCACACAGTGCCCTATCCTTGATACCGGGAGTGTTGTGATCTTCCTGCATGCAGTGCCCTATCCCAGTTACTGGGGGTGTTATGATCTTCCTGCATGCAGTGCCCTATCCCTGATACCGGGGGTGTTGTGATCTTCCTGCACTCAGTGCCCTATCCCTGATACCGGGAGTGTTGTGATCTTCCTGCACACAATGCCCTATCCCAGTTACTGGGGGTGTTGTGATCTTCCTGCACACATCCCAGTATCAGGGATAAGGCACTGAGTGCAGGAAGATCACAACACCCCTGGTATCAGGGATAGGGCACTGCGTGCAGGAAGATCACAACACTCCCGGATTCAGGGATAGGGCACTGCATGCAGGAAGATCACAACACCACTGGTATCAGGGATAGGGCACTGCGTGAAGAAAGATCACAACATTCCTGGTATCAGGGATAGGGCACTGTGTGCAGGAAGATCACAACACTCCTGGTATCAGGGATAGGGCACTGCATGCAGGAAGATCACAACATGCCCGGTATCAGGGATAGGGCACTGCGTGCAGGAAGATCACAACACTCCCGGTATCAGGGATAGGACACTGCATGCAGGAAGATCACAACACGCCCGGTAACTGGGATAGGGCACTGTGTGCAGGAAGATCACAACACTCCCGGTATCAGGGATAGGGCACTGAGTGCAGGAAGATCACAACACCCCCGGTATCAGGGATAGGGCACTGCATGCAGGAAGATCACAACACGCCCGGCATCAGGGATAGGGCACTGCGTGCAGGAAGATCACAATACCACCGGTATCAGGGATAGGGCACTGCGTGCAGGAGGATCACAACACTCCCGGTATCAGGGATAGGGCATTGCAAGGTAGATCACAGCTCTCGAGATCCTGCACAGGGCAGTGCAGAGAGGAAGATCACAACACTCCCGGTATCAGGGATAGGGCACTGAGTGCAGGAAGATCACAACACTCCCGGTATCAGGGATAGGGCACTGAGTGCAGGAAGATCAGAACAACCCTGGTATCAGGGATAGGGCACTGCGTGCAGGAAGATCACAACACTCCTGGTATCAGGGATAGGGCACTGCATGCAGGAAGATCACAATACTCCCGGTATCAGGGATAGGGCACTGTGTGCAGGAAGATCACAACACTCCCGGTATCAGGGATAGGGCACTGTGTGCATGGAAGATCACAACACTCCCGGTATCAGGGATAGGGCACTATGTGCATGGAAGATCACAACACTCCAGGTATCAGGGATAGGGCACTGAGTGCAGGAAGATCACAACACTCCCGGTATCAGGGATAGGACACTGCGGGCAGGAAGATCACAACACGCCCGGTATCAGGGATAGGGCACTGTTTGCAGGAAGATCACAATACCACCGGTATCAGGGATATGGCACTGCGTGCAGGAAGATGACAACACTCCCGGTATCAGGGATAGGGCACTGCATGCAGGAGGATCACAACACTCCCGGTATCAGGGATAGGGCATTGCAAGGTAGATCACAGCTCTCGAGATCCTGCACAGGGCAGTGCAGAGGGGAAGGTCACAACACTCCCAATATCAGGGATAGGGCACTGCATGCAGGAGGATCACAACACTCCCGGTATCAGGCATAGGGCACTGTGTGCAGGAATATCACAACACTCCCGGTATCAGGGATAGGGCACTGAGTGCAGGAAGATCACAACACCCCTGGTATCAGGGATAGGGCACTGAGTGCCAGGAAGATCACAACACCCCTGGTATCAGGGATAAGGCACTGCATGCAGGAAGATCACAACACTCCCTGTATCAGGGATAGGGCACTGTGTGCAGGAAGATCACAACACTCCCGGTATCAGGGATAGGGCACTGCGTGCAGGAAGATCACAACACTCCCGGTATCAGGGATAGGGCACTGCGTGCAGGAAGATCACAACACCCCCGGTAACCAGGATAGGGCACTGTGTGCAGGAAGATCACAACACTCCCTGTATCAGGGATAGGGCACAAGTTCTAGTCACATTGACTGATCAGTGATAACATTACTTTTTTTGTCAAGCTACCAACCGTTTCCACCCATCCCCATATATTAAACCATCACCTCAGTGGGAACCTTTGTAACATCAATAAATAAGAGGGCAGCCAGCCAATAGGAATACATATTCATTCCTAACTGACTTAACTGACCTTAACTTGACCTGAAAAGTGTCAAATTGTATCATTTTCTGTTAGTGCGCACTAACTTCCTGTTAGTGCGCACTAACTCCCGTTAGTGCGCACTAACAAAAAAACCCGATTTTTCATGATAAATCGGTGGAATTCCTATTGTATCGAGTCCCCTACCAATTAATGACTATTTTAAAATTATCCGACGATATTTTAAATCATTAAAAAACGATTGACATCCCTACTCCTAACCATCCCGTTGGTTAAAACAGTACAGCTAACCCAGGTCAGAGAATGAGCACTGTCACTGGCTGGACCCATCTTATGGAATACTACCCCCCTGGAAGTAAGATTACAGGGAAATTTCAAACTATTTAAAATAAGTCTGAAAACATGGCTTTTCAAACAGGCCTTTTACAAAGAGAACAGAGAAAGTAAGTAAGGAAAAGCTGGCGTTACAAATCAGCACCAAACGACTAGTTACACTTGCCACTGGCAACTATTTTTAAACTCTCACTGATAAAAGTAGGTTTAACCTGAAAGTACAAGAACGAATTACATGTAAGCTAACTACGAGACATGTATTCAATGGACATTATATGACATGATTCAAATAGATATTGTATGAAATTATATGTTACCGGTTATCTATTGGCACCTCTGTTAAAGTACTAACATTTGTTTTGCCTATTTGTGCCAGCCTGTAAACCGTTATGATGGTAAATAACTTAATGACGGTATAGAAAAGATTTTAAATAACTAATTAAATAAATTACAATTCACTGTGGAAATAAAAAAATTAATGTGCAGTATTATTTTTATTGTTAAGAATGACACAAGGGAAAGAGAAGTACTCTGAAGAGAAATTGCATAAATAGTAGGGATGTGAATCGTTTTCCATATCGTCTTAACGATAGAAATCGTGTGGCAGGGCAAGAAAATCGTCTTAGGCACGATTTTTTAGTTAAAAAATCGTTAAAAATCGTTTTTTCCGATTAGTGCGCACTAACTGGGAGTTAGTGCGCACTAACTGAAAATGATACAATTTGACACTTTTCAGGTCAGTTAAGGTCAGTTTAGGAATGAATATGTATTCCTATTGGCTGCCCTCTTATTTATTCATGTTACCAAGTTTCCTACTGACAGTATATGGGGGATGGGAAATGGAAACAGTTGGTAGCTTGACAAAACAAGTAATGTGATCAGTCAATGTGACTAGAACTTGTGCCCTAACCCTGATACCAGGGGTATTGTGATCTTCCTGCACACAGTGCCCTATCCCTATTAATACCAGGAGTGTTGTGATCTTCCTGCACACAGTGCCCTATTCCTGATACTGGGGGTGTTGTGATCTTCCTGCACACAGTGCCCTATTCCTGATACCGGGGGTGTTGTGATCTTCTTGCACACATCCCGATATCAGGGATAGGGCACTGCATGCAGGAAGATCACAACACTCCTGGTATTAATAGGGATAGGGCACTGCATGCAGGAAGATCACAACACTCCTGGTATTAATAGGGATAGGGCACTGCATGCAGGAAGATCACAACACCCCTGGTATCAGGGATAGGGCACTGTGTGCAGGAAGATCACAATACCCCGGAGGAGTGAGGGTCAGGCAGCTCCCCCCTGTCTGTGAAGCCAGCCTCTCACTAGTAATGCAGGGAGGGAGCTGTCTCAGACTTCACCATCCTCCCCCCCCCCCCCTCACCCACACACCATTCACTAGCTGGGACATGGGGGAAGTCAGGAGTGAGGGTCAGGCAGCTCCCCCCTGTCTGCGAAGCCAGCCTCTCACTAGTAATGCAGGGAGGGAGCTGTCTCAGACTTCACCATCCTCCCCCCCCCCCCCCTCACCCACACACCATTCACTAGCTGGGACATGGGGGAAGTCAGGAGTGAGGGTCAGGCAGCTCCCCCCTGTCTGTGAAGCAGGCCTCTCACTAGTAATGCAGGGAGGGAGCTGTCTCAGACTTCACCATCCTCCCCCCCCCCCCTCACCCACACACCATTCACTAGCTGGGACATGGGGGAAGTCAGGAGTGAGGGTCAGGCAGCTCCCCCCTGTCTGTGAAGCCAGCCTCTCACTAGTAATGCAGGGAGGGAGCTGTCTCAGACTTCACCATCCCCCCCCCCCCCCTCACCCACACACCATTCACTAGCTGGGACATGGGGGAAGTCAGGAGTGAGGGTCAGGCAGCTCCCCCCTGCTGTGAAGCCAGCCTCTCACTAGTAATGCAGGGAGGGAGCTGTCTCAGACTTCACCATCCTCCCCCCCCCCCTTACCCACACACCATTCACTAGCTGGGACATGGGGGAAGTCAGGAGTGAGGGTCAGGCAGCTCCCCCCTGTCTGTGAAGCCAGCCTCTCACTAGTAATGCAGGGAGGGAGCTGTCTCAGACTTCACCATCCTCCCCCCCCCCCCTTACCCACACACCATTCACTAGCTGGGACATGGGGGAAGTCAGGAGTGAGGGTCAGGCAGCTCCCCCCTGTCTGTGAAGCCAGCCTCTCACTAGTAATGCAGGGAGGGAGCTGTCTCAGACTTCACCATCCTCCCCCCCCCCCCTCACCCACACACCATTCACTAGCTGGGACATGGGGGAAGTCAGGAGTGAGGGTCAGGCAGCTCCCCCCTGTCTGTGAAGCCAGCCTCTCACTAGTAATGCAGGGAGGGAGCTGTCTCAGACTTCACCATCCTCCCCCCCCCCCTCACCCACACACCATTCACTAGCTGGGACATGGGGGAAGTCAGGAGTGAGGGTCAGGCAGCTCCCCCCTGTCTGTGAAGCCAGCCTCTCACTAGTAATGCAGGGAGGGAGCTGTCTCAGACTTCACCATCCTCCCCCCCCCCCCCCCTCACCCACACACCATTCACTAGCTGGGACATGGGGGAAGTCAGGAGTGAGGGTCAGGCAGCTCCCCCCTGTCTGTGAAGCCAGCCTCTCACTAGTAATGCAGGGAGGGAGCTGTCTCAGACTGGTATCAGGGTTAGGGCACTGTGTGCAGGAAGATCACAACACTCCTGGTATTAATAGGGATAGGGCACTGTAAGAGATGACTGTAGTAGATTGAATAAAGATCTGATGTTTCTGCTCTCCTCACACCAAACAAAAACAACACACAAGCAGAGAAGCCCTTCTTACAAAGCTGAGCTAGTGAGTTAAGTAGGAGGAAAAGTAAACATACTGGTGCCAGTGTGGCTACTTAAAAAATACACTTACCAACAATCAATTACATATATTTGAACTGTGTACAGTTCCAGCCAGGACCACCTTTCTAAAATGCACAGTGATTGGCAAATTCAACATGCACTAGCATTTCAGGTGCCTGCTAACAAAAATAATAAACAAACAAGTTCTAGTCACGTGAGTGCTGATCATTACATTACTTTTTTTGTCAAGCTTCCAACTGTTTCCATTTCACATCCCCCCAACCATATTGGTAACATCAATAGATAAGAGCACAGCCAGCCAATAGGAATACATACATACATATTCATTCCTAAGTGACCTTTACTGACCTGGGAAGTGTGAACACTTTGTTTCATTTTCTGTTGGTGTTCGTTAGTTTCCAGTTCCATTTCCCATCCCCCCAACCATCACCTCAGTGGTAACCTTGGTAACATCAATAGATAAGAGGGCAGCCAGCCAATAGGAACACATATTCATTCCTAACTGACCTTCAGTGACCTGGAAAGTGTTTATTTGTATCATTTTCAGTTAGTGCGCACTAAATCGAGTTAGTGCGCACTAACTCGAGTTAGTGCGCACTAACACGATTTAACGATTTTTAACGATAAATCGTTAGAATTTCTATTGTATCGTGTTCTATAACGATTTAAGACGATATAAACATTATCGGACGATAATTTTAATCGTTGAAAAACGATTCACATCCCTAATAAATAGTAAACCTCCCACACCAAAACAGCACCAATTTCCAGCACTCAAACATTAACCACCTTACCTAAGAAAAGGCAACACTGAAAATACAAATTCACCTCCTATTAGGAAAACGGACCAGGCCAGGCTGCTGTAGAGCCCTACACAGAAACTACACGCCAGCAGAGAACCTCACCTAAATCACATGTGCAGACCCTCACCTAACAAAGAATAAAGAGACCATAAAGCATAACTAGAAACATGCAGACAAAACTGAATTGGAAACTGCAACAAGCGAGTGAGACTGAAGTGAAACAAAGGAAAAAGAGAAACATCACCAGTCCTCATTAAACAAATCAAGAAATATAAAATCAATAGCAGTAAAACCATATTGACAAAATGAGCAGATTATTTCAAAATAGCTGATGAATGGAATATCCAATAATTAAAAACTCATATCAAACATTTCTAGAAACCAATACAATATTTCAAAATAGCAGATACAAAGACCCAATAATGAAGAATAATAAGGATAAAAAAAATGCTTTGCTCTGCAAACCTGGGAACATTTGATATCCAGGTGCCCTGAGATTGTTTTGAATTTGCAGGAGGAGGGATGGTTTGCTTGCAACTTTCTCTTCCCTCTCAGTCACTAACAAGCTGTCTCTCTCACACTGGCTCTCAATCACAAACATATTCACATACTTTTTCTCTTACTTATATAGGCTCTTAATCACACATTTACACACATGGCTGTCTTACATACATGCTGTCTCTTTCTCTCACACACATAGACTCATTCATGCACTTACACACATGCTCTTTCTTTCTCTCACACACAGGCTCTCGATCACATACTCACATGCTGTCTCACCTACACCGGCTCTGAATCACACACAGTCACACATGTGCACTCTCTCTCTTACTTATACACACAGGCTCTTAATCATATATACACTAGGGATGTGAATCGTGTCCTCGATCGTCTTAACGATCGATTTCGGCTGGGAGGGGGAGGGAATCGTATTGTTGCCGTTTGGGGGGGTAAAATATCGTGAAAAATCGTGAAAAATCGTGAAAAATCTATAAATCGAAAAATCGCAAAACCGGCACATTAAAACCCCCTAAAACCCACCCCCGACCCTTTAAATTAAATCCCCCACCCTCCCGAACCCCCCCCAAATGACTTAAATAACCTGCGGGTCCAGCGGCGGTCCGGAACGGCAGCGGTCCGGAACGGGCTCCTGCTCCTGAATCTTGTTGTCTTCAGCCGGCGCCATTTCCAAAATGGCGCCGAAAAATGGCGGCGGCCATAGACGAACACGATTGGACAGCAGGAGGTCCTTCCGGACCCCCGCTGGACTTTTGGCAAGTCTCGTGGGGGTCAGGAGGCCCCCCACAAGCTGGCCAAAAGTTCCTGGAGGTCCAGCGGGGGTCAGGGAGCGATTTCCCGCCGCGAATCGTTTTCGTACGGAAAATGGCGCCGGCAGGAAATCGACTGCAGGAGGTCGTTCAGCGAGGGTTCCGGCGCCTCGCTGAACAACCTCCTGCAGTCGATCTCCTGCCGGCGCCATTTTCCGTACGAAAACGATTCGCGGCGGGAAATCGCTCCCTGACCCCCGCTGGACCTCCAGGAACTTTTGGCCAGCTTGTGGGGGGCCTCCTGACCCCCACGAGACTTGCCAAAAGTCCAGCGGGGGTCCGGAAAGGACCTCCTGCCGTCCAATCGTGTTCGTCTATGGCCGCCGCCATTTTTCGGCGCCATTTTGGAAAATGGCGCCGGCTGAAGACAACAAAATTCAGGAGCAGGAGCCCGTTCCGGACCGCTGCCGTTCCGGACCGCCGCTGGACCCGCAGGTTATTTAAGTCATTTGGGGGGGGTTCGGGAGGGTGGGGGATTTAATTTAAAGGGTCGGGGGTGGGTTTTAGGGGGTTTTAGTGTGCCGGCTCACGATTCTAACGATTTATAACGATAAATCGTTAGAATCTCTATTGTATTGTGTTCCATAACGGTTTAAGACGATATTAAAATTATCGGACGATAATTTTAATCGTCCTAAAACGATTCACATCCCTAATATACACATGATCTTTCTCAATTTTCACATACAGGTTCTCAATCATACACTTAAATTCATGCTCTCTCTCTCACACTGTTGCGTCCGTCGGTCTTTGACAGCTTCTCTCTGCCTACCTCTCTCTACTTTCGGCTCCTCTCGCTCACCTTGGATTGATGACCGTGGCAGCGTCTGCTTGCTGTTCTCTCCGGCGTCCCTGGACCGGCTTTGGTGCTGCCTCCCGCCATTCTCCTTCAAGGTACCTCTAGGGCGCACGCGCACACGCCACCCTCATCAAAAGGAAGCAAGACCTTAACATAGGCAAGCATGACAGGTTTCTGAAGGCTATCAAGTACAGAACTTATTATTCACAACGCATTGTACTAAAGGATGTTTAGACAATTAACATATTAGAACGTCAGAAACTATTTTGCTGCTTCTAGTTTTATGCTTTTGACGTTGGCGTGAACCTCAGGGGCGTCCCCCTGTTCTGACGTCACAACTTCCGGGTATATCTGCCTACAGTATTTGCTAGCTCATTGAGTTAGCAACAGGATTTCTTACGGATGGGATTTGCTCTCCATTCCTAAACTACTCTGCCACTCCAGCTCTATCTGGAACTCTTACTGCCCTTCGGGTCTCTAACTGGGTACCCACTCCTTGGGGGCCTCTTTGCTTCTTTCAGGTGCTATCAGGAAATCGGTACTCGCTCCTCGAGGGCCCATGCTCCCTGTGTCGCTACCTGCAATCTCTACCCTTCTACTTGGAAGAACTAATTTACGGTTACCATCAGTGAGTACAGAAACCATCTCTTTCTCGCAGTACTGCTTCACTGGAACCAGGTACTCGCTCCTCGAGGGCCTGCTCTCTGCTCCGGTGCCAGACCTCTCGTCTAGTGGAATCTCTGTTACTGCTAAGTGAGTACTACGCTACCGAGTCTCTCTGCTCTAAGGGATCAGGTACTCGCTCCTCGAGGGCCTGCTCTCCCTGTCTCGGAGCTTCTCCTATTTTTACATTGGGACACTAAATGTTATTCTTATTGCGTGCTCATAACTCTCAGTCTCTTTCCACTACAGCACTGCCTTGCAGAGGATCCGCTGTTCCAGCATTCTGTGTGAGATGCGCCCAGCCGGGCTCTACAACCACTACTCACTACTACCACTTCTGGTGGTTTCCAAAACTGTTTAATAAAAGATTCAAATCTGTATTTGTGTGCCCAGAGTCTAGCCTGACACTGTGGTCCCTCACGGGACTGCCCCCCGTGGGTGTGGTCAGCTGCCACAGTGTCCAAGGTTCCACTCAAACACCATTAACCATAACACACACACACAAAGGATCTCAATTACACACAGGCTCTCATTCACACACACATACTCTCTTTCATACAAGCAGGTTTTCAATCACACACTTACACATACAGGCTCTCATTCACTCATTACATACATGCTGTCTCTCTGTCTGTCTCTCTCTCTCTCACATACACAATACATACACACAGGATCTCAAACACATATGCTTGCTCACTCACTCACTCTCTCCCCCCACCAAACTAGTGGCAGCAGCAACCTCCTCCACTTCCAGCCCTTGCGTCCCATCGGCCGTGGGGGCTGATGTTTCTCCTCTTTTGCTCTGAGCCACGCTGCTCTTCTGCTCTGAGCCACGCTGCTCTTCGGTCCACGCCTCTCTTCTTCGACTGATGCTGTCCACACTAACATGGTCTCTTCTTCCCGCATGCGCAGCCACTGTATACCACTTTTTCCTCCGGGCCGCGTGGGATGTGAAGAAGAGACCATGCTGGTGCCACTGACTCCAGCTCTCCTGCCACATTCCACCTGGGCTATCAGCATTTTAAGCCCGGGCGAAGGATGAGTTTCTATTTCACTGGGGCAGGGGTGGCAGCTGGGTCAGTGGGAGACTGGGAAGTGTGGTGACAGACCTGCATGTGCTTGGCGACACACTGGTTGAGAACCACTGCATTAGAACAATGTTATTCTCTTCCATTTGGGCCACAAATGGGTCAGGTTTTCAGGATATTCCTAATGAATATTTTTGATAAATGTTATAAATGATCATGCACAATGCCTCAGTTGTGTGCAAATCTATCTCATTACGAATATCCCGAAAACCTGATATGTTTTCATCCTTTGAGAACTGGAAGTGAATAGCACTGCTAATGAAAGAAATGGGAGATATGTTAGAAATAATCAAATATCTAGAAGACTTCAATATAGAAGACAGAATTTTCCATAGAATGGAAAGCTCAGGTTCATCATATGAAGTTAATGGACACCTGAAACAGCCTTCCAGTGGGAGCCAAAACAATGGTATAATTCAAGTGTGCATGAGGTGGACTAGTGGTAAAAGGAAGGAGAAGACCACAAGATCAGGTAAGACGTGACAGTGCAGCAGGCAGGAATAAACGGGAAGACCAGGGGGTAATGGCATTTATTCCATAGCCTTCAGGAACACTGGAAATCTTCAAGAAAACTTTATTGTCTATGTTTCTATGCAACTTTACTACCTGGAATAAAGTATAGTTAATCACCCAGGGGAGTTCTTTTAGTAGAGAAGGCATATTTACATGTTTTGTGATGTTATTTGTAGATAATTTGTTGCATTTAGGGGGTCTGGGATGATTCTTAAATTGTTTGAATAGTTGCTGGAACAAAACAAAGGTTCCACCTTCATGTTAATCATTGGAGCTGCTTAACTATAATCACTAGATCTTCTGGAAAGAATCAAGATTTATGGATTAATTTACCATTAAAATATAATTTGATTGGAAGCTAGTTTTACTGCCATGCAGATACACTTTTCATTGATGTTGCATTTTTCTTTCTTTCCTTGGAATAATGCTTGATGCACTAAGGGGCGGATTTTCAAAGGGTTACGCGCATATATTACGAGTGTAACCCCGCAAACCCGCTCCTGCACACCAAGCCTATTTTGCATAGGCTTGGCGATGCGCGCAAGCCCCAGGATGCATGTATGTCCCGGGGCTTGAAAAAAGGGGTGAGGTGGGGCGGTCCAGAGCGGGTTGGGGCATGGCCAGAGGCCTCCGAAGGCCTGCTAGGCCGGGGAATTGCGCGCCGGCACTTGCCCAGCACGCGCAACCTACACCTGCCCAGAGGCAGGTGCAACTTTACAAGATTTACAAGATAGTGTATATGAGACTATAGAATAATTGCCATTACTTTTACAAAAATCTAGGGACAATGAGGTAAATTTTAAGACCCGCACACGGGAACACATGTCTGTGCATTTGCCGGCATCCGCACATGGACACAGCAATTTTATAATATGTGTGCATGTTATAAAATCGGCTATACACGCGTATATGTGCGCACAATTTTATATTGACACATGCATATGTGCGCAAATGCTGCCTCGTGTGTGTAAGTAGAGGGGATTTTAGTAGCTATACGCACGGCTACAATAACTTTTTCTCAGCTCGCCCCAGTAAAAGAGAGGACTTCCTAATCTACCTAGCTAACTTGCCTCCCTTTTACCTTATTACCCCACATCTTAAAACCCCGCTGACTAGCCTATTATTTTTTGTTACAACTTACAGCAAAGAAATAAAGTTACACAGTAGAGGACCCCAGCGCGCTTGTGCGTGAAACTACTTATGTGCTAACTTCATTTTCCAGACTCAGACCTCCCATAACCTGCCCAGACCCCACCTATGCTCCACCTCTTTTTCAAAAAACGTTTTGTGCATTTTATGGGAGCTATGTGCGTTATCGCGGGCTTTTAAAAATCAGAACGGCGCGAGCAGGTCTGAGACCCACGTGTGTGTCCCAGGTTTGGCGCATGTAAGGCTTTTAAAATCGACTAGAAAATAAGCAATTTTAATGAGAATTATCTGTAAGTTCAGTGTCCTGGATTGTGGTCAAAAGCATAAAACTAGAAGCAGCAAAATAGTTTCTGACGTTCTAATATGTTATGTACGCGATCTCGGGGTATTACTAGACAACCGCTTAAACCACAAGAAAATGATCAACACCACAACCAAAGATTGTTTCTACAGGCTTCAAGTCCTAAAAAGACTCAAACCCCTACTTTTTTTCCACGATTTCAGAACAGTTCTGCAAGCCTTGATATTTGCTAAAATCGATTACTGCAGCGCACTCCTCCTGGGACTCCCCAGCTCTACCACTAAGCCGCTACAGCTGATACAGAACGCTGCGGCAATAATCCTGACTAACACCAACCGGGGAGAACACATATCCCCCAAGCTACGTAACCTACACTGGCTCCCAGTGAAGTACAGAATCCTCCACAAATCACTCACTTTAATCCACAAAGCCATCTACAATCACTTGCATCTGGACCTCGAATTCCCCCTCAATCTCCACTTCACCAACAGACCGACTAGAGAAGTATATAAAGGAACCCTACAGACCCCACCTACAAAAGCTACACGTCTCACCTCAACTAAAGACCGATCCTTCTCAACAGCAGGCCCAACTATCTGGAACAACATCCCAGCTGACCTCAGAATGGAACCCTGCCTACTAACATTTAAGAAAAATCTTAAAACCTGGCTTTTCCGCCAAGCCTTCTCAGATACCCATGACACACAATAGTCGACAGAACTTCCTTCAGGAGCAATGGATCTCCATATTACCCATGTCCAGAATAAGAGCCCCCTGACTCTGCATTGTTTATACTAATAATTCCTCCGTTATCTCAAGCCTTTCCTTCCTTCCAGCAGCCTTTGCTTCCAAGTTTAATTTCCCTGTTAAATGTAACTTTGTTTTTTCATGCTCAACCTATTGTTTTTGGTTACTGTTCTTGGTTCAGTTCCCCAATTCGATGTAAACCGATCTGATATGGTCTCTACCATGAAGGTCGGTATAGAAAAGTGTTAAATAAATAAATAAATTAAATAAAATTGTCTAAACATCCTTTAGTACAATGCGTTGTGAATAATAAGTTCTGTACTTGATAGCCTTCAGAAACCTGTCATGCTTGCCTATGTTAAGGTCTTGCTTCCTTTTGTAGATCTAAGAAATCTTCTGTAATCCTGCTAGTTTAGTTCTAGACAATTAAATACTTTAAAGAAATTTGGGCTTGTCACATCAGTGTATGATAAATACCACCTTGTTCTGCATTATACACAAGCTGAAAGGATTTTCAGTAACATGTTATATTAAGATGGCATTTGTAGAAGCTTATTGAAAGCATTAAATGAATGACATTCTTGTGTGTATGAAGCAATAAAGCATTTTACAAAATGGTATAATGTGTGTCATAATTAACAGATGGACCTCCAGTATAGCAATTTTCAACTAAGCACATTATAATGTTGAATCAATTATTATAATATAAGCATCCATTTCTGACATGATTATATATCACTTAATAAAGTATAATATATGAAAGGAATACAATAGGGAATAAAAGATGACTGACCATTGGGATAATTACTTCTAACCCAAATCTGCAGGGCCTTCCAATATCTTTAAATTAAAATGTCATACTAATTTCTTGTGCTTGACAGTGGGATGGTAAATCATGAGGGTCAGCAGAATGTTTATCCTTCTGAATACCACTTGCAGCTCAGACCAATAGTGACGTTTCTCACACGCAGTCTAACAGTGAGGAGTTTGCTGTTCTGACTTAGAGCAAACCCAGAGTATACAGCAACTAGATCTGCTCAATGTTATTTCTATCCCTGGTTTCCTGTGGCTCAAGATTTGACTGTGAACTTAATTTTATGCTTCAACATTTTACAATAAAATGCCATATTCTTCTGTTTGATGCTATTCTCCATCATATAATTTGAAGTCTAATGTATCACTTTTTTACAGTCCTGATAAGGTGCAGTAGAAACAGTTCTTCTGTGCAATATTAAATCCAGTGAGATAGGCTGACACAGAATCATTATCAACAAGGAAAAGGCTTGTTTCTTGATAAGCCTCAAGGTACATTTCAGAGAAAAATTAACATCTATTTTTCAATGAAGTTTTCTAATGAAATCAGAACATAATTGTATGTTTGCATAGTTCCAACAGAAAAACTCATAGAGGGGCATCTGTTGTCACAGTGCTGTGCCATTTTACAAATCAATCAATCCCCACTGAATAACGTTGAACTAAAAGTACAAGTAGAAAGAATCATTAATTCTTCTATTGCAGTGTTTCTCAACCCAGTCCTCGGGGTTTTCAGGAGATCCACAGTGAACATGCATACAATGGAGGCAGCACATCCAAACCTAGCTCATGCATGTTCACTGTGGAATTCCTGAAAACCCCGAGGACTGGCTTCAGGAGCACTGCTCGAGTGGATTAATTGTGACCAATGCATAGTTATTGATGTAAATCACTTTGAGTTCCATTTTTTTGGAGTGAAAAAGGCAGTACCGAAAAATGAAAATTCCCCAAGGAGCACTAGCAAATGAGGGAGGGGTTTCTTCAGTATTGCAGGTGGTTGGAAAAATGAGCAGAAAAGAAATGTGATCTACATTTAGAATAAGTTTCTATATTTTTTTTTTTTTGTATTCTTTATTTATGATTTTCAACATTTACAAATTTGCGAATACTTACATTCAGTTGACATTGAAATGAAAATATATTTCACAGGTTATCTAAGCTATTCCTCTGTTATTATGAAACTAGATTCACAAATATTTATTCTTTCCTCAAATTATTCCAAAACAGATGAATACTGAAATAACCTTCCAATTTTAACATTATATTCATTAAGAAATCTAATAGAAAACCTGAGACAAACAGGAATGAAATACTAAAGGAGAAATTCAATAAAATGGAAACCTTCCTTTTTTATCTAATAGCACAATCAGCTTTTTCCATTTCTAGTCCTAGCTCTCAGGTAACTACAGGAGAAGAGGTCGCAGGCTCCCGTGCCTCTAGAAATAAACGTAATTGTTCTATCTGTGTAAACAAATAAACATCAGTTCCTCTCTTAATGTTACAACAACATGGATATTTCAACAAAAAAGAGTTTCCTAAAGATAATACTCTAGGTCTTAATTCTAAGAACTCACGCCTTTTACTGCGTGTAATTGGAGCTAAGTCGGGAAAAATCTTAATAACCTGTCCATGATATGATGTAGGAAACTTTTGAAAATATTTTTTCATTAATTTGCTTATATCATAGGTAGAAACAAAAGAAACAATTAAAGTTTCCCTTTCCAATATTTGTACTGAGGATTCCTCCAAAAAACTTGTCAAATTTGCTGGGATTATTGGGGTAACTGTTGAGGTTCTTTTCTTAACAAAAAAGCATGTATTAAGTGATAACATATTATTTTCTTCTGTAAACCCCAGAACCTCAGCTAGGTACCTCTTAAACGTTAAAAAGGGAATCTCACCTGCAATTTTTGGAAAATTCGTAACTCGCACATTTAAATGCCGGATATTATTTTCTATAAATTCCAATCTTTTTGAGCAGGCTAATTGATCTTTTATCAAAGTATTACTCACACTTTGTAACGACTTCACATTTATTTCTACTTGTTCTACTCTAGTAACAACTTCACTTGTCTGATTTTGTACACCTTGAAATTGCTGTTGTACATTCAGGGAAACTGTATCAATTTTCTTTTCTAGTCTATCTATAGTGGTACTTAAGCCATTAACCAAGTCCCAAATAGCACCTAGGGTTACCGTCTCTGGCCTGATGCAATCTGGCCTCGCTGCTATTGGACCTTCAGTACTGGGGGCTCCTTGATGTTGTTGAGCTGCTACTCCTCCAACTTCTTCCTCATTTACTGATTCCAGGCTTGAGCCGGTACATTCAGGAGCAGGAATTCGTTCCTCTCCTAATGTAGGTATCTCCCCAGGCTCTCCATTTGCGCCGCGTTGAGCGGGGGGCGGTCGTGCATCCGGACTTAGAGAGGCCTCATCCAGGGAAGCCCCTAGTTCTCCTTCTATGGGGCTACCAACGGGTTCACTGGAACTCTCTATTTTCTCCAGCTGTGTCAAATATCGGTCAATTTCTAGTTGAAGAAGAGGAGGTAAGGGTTCTTGAGGAAACACCCTTACTTTCCCCTTCCTTTTAGGTGGCATAGTCACTACGAAACGCCGATATAGACTTGTGCAAGATCTTTCCAATGTCTCAGGGATAAGAGACAGAGCTGCCCAGCACTCCGGCAAATCCGGCCAAAGCCGGTCTAAGCCATGCGCACCCCTTAGCGTGCACGGCTTGGCCGCGCGCCGGCGGCGGCAGTGCGCCGGATAGACGTCGCTTTTGTGGCGTGTTTCGGCTCCTCCCTCTGGCTTCCGGGCTCGGGGGGAGGTGGATGTCCCGGCCGAATGTGGAGCGCAGCAAACTGTTCCCCGGTGTTACTCACAGGCACGCCGCCTTTGAGGCGTGTTTCGGCTCCTCCCTCTGGCTTCCGGGCTCGGGGGGAGGTGGATGTCCCGGCCGAATGTGGAGCGCAGCAAACTGTTCCCCGGTGTTACTCACAGGCACGCCGCCTTTGAGGCGTGTTTCGGCTCCTCCCTCTGGCTTCCGGGCTCGGGGGGAGGTGGATGTCCCGGCCGAATGTGGAGCGCAGCAAACTGTTCCCCGGTGTTACTCACAGGCACGCCGCCTTTGAGGCGTGTTTCGGCTCCTCCCTCTGGCTTCCGGGCTCGGGGGGAGGTGGATGTCCCGGCCGAATGTGGAGCGCAGCAAACTGTTCCCCGGTGTTACTCACAGGCACGCCGCCTTTGAGGCGTGTTTCGGCTCCTCCCTCTGGCTTCCGGGCTCGGGGGGAGGTGGATGTCCCGGCCGAATGTGGAGCGCAGCAAACTGTTCCCCATAAGTTTCTATATTATTGGCATATCAGTTCAGTGCATCTCAGATGAGTTAAATCAAAATATACCTTTTGAGTACCATCTGCTGCCCCCGACTGATTCAAAACTGAGGAAAATCTGAGTTTATTCACCTAAAAAACAGAAATGTAAGCAAGACCTCCTCAGTTTCTTCTGAAATGTTTGGACATCCTAAGATGTTTTTATAATTAATTTATTTTTGAATTGTGCAGGTTGATCTAATTGATTTGCAAGAAGAGTGACGAGACTGCTTCAGGCACCTGCTTAGACATTTACTGCCATCTGGATCCATGCATTAGCAGCGGCAGATTCATTGGTTACATCCCATCATCACTGACAGATTTTACATTTATTCTTTAATCAGTATGGCTCTCCTTAATTAACATTTCCAGTACCATCTTATTTTGGTGGGAAATAAACTTTAGCAAGTGCCTTTCACTTATACTGTGTATATGGGCTAACTTGAAACAAGTACTTGAGGGAGGGGATATTATGGGATAACAGAGCACAAAGAGGGAGGAGACTGGAAGAAGTCACCAAAGTAGGGAGGCCCTGCAGTGCAGATTAATGATTGCCAGCAGGTAAAATGAGCTGGAGAGGAAGCTCCCAGGCACCACTGACCAAGAAATATATCACAGGACAGAGAATCTTTAGCTGAAGCTTTGCAACATAAAATGTTTTGGGGGGTGAGGGGCGATTTTCAAAAGCCATGACCCGCAGGTAAAAGGGTGTCTGAAAATTGTCCAGTTTGTATGCTGGTAAAAGTGCATGTGGGAATCAACGAGGAAAAGGAGGATGGGTCAGGGGAAGCAACACCACATGTCCTTTTGATTTTTCAAAATAATGTACATAGTTTTTCAGGGAAAAAATATCTTCAGAAAAACCAGGTGCGAATCTCTGCAGGGATTTTTTCTAGGCAATTTTCAAAGGGACTGTTTGCGTGTACTTTTTCTTTGAAAATTGTGGAAAAGTAGCAATAGATTTCACAACTAGCCATATGGTCTTGAAACTCGTTGCCCAGGTTTCCGTGTTTCCTAATGAATTGGACATTCTGTGTAAGGCGTGGGGTGCTGTGTGTGCAGGAGTGTGTCACTCTTTCTGCTAGAGTGTAGGATATGCATTAGGGATGTGAATCGGGCTTCGGACGATTGAAAATATCGTCGATATTTTCAAAATCATCAGAAATCGGGAGCTCCCCCGAAACGATAGGAAAACCCCATGGTATTGATCGTGGGGGTTCTCATCATTTTGGGGGAGGGTGGGAAAAACGGCACACAAAAATAACCTTTACCATGTGACAGGGTATCCGTGTCATTGGCCGGCCCCTGTCACATAGTAGGAGTAATGGACGGCCGGCGCCATCTTTAAAAATGGCGCGGACTATCCAGTGCTCCTACCATGTGACAGGGGCCAGCCAATGACACGGAACCGATTCCGGTTCCGAGTCACATCTCTAGTGCTTATTACATAGGGCCTTGCCACGTTTATGTACGCACGTTTCTTCATATGTCCACAGATTTGTGCACACAAATCATTCGCATAATATTTTTTTTTTACATCCCGCGGAGGTGCAGCTTCAGCTGTACATGGTGATCAAAATCTGCACTCAAAACTAGCTCCTGTTTTGCCATGGGTCTTATTACATCGGCCCCTAGGACTAGGGAGACACTCCATGAAACTAGAAACTGAAAAATTTAAAACAAATAGTAGAAGTATTTATTTTTTCACTCCGTGCACACTCAAGCTATGGAATCTGTTTCCAGAGGTCATGGTCAAGGCAACTAGCATACTGGGCAAGAGGGTTGAACAAGTTCTTGAAGGAAACGTCCATAATCAGCTATTAGTCAGGTAGGCTATGTCCTGGGAGAGAGATACAAGAAATAGATCAACTAATGGGGATATGTCGGGTGCTTGTAAACTGGACTGGCCACTGTCAGAGACAGAATGCTGGGCTCAATGGACCTTGGTCTGATCCAACATGGCACGTCTTATGTTCTTATGAATTTCTTGCTTTTATTGAGGTTTTGCTTTTAATGGGATAGAGCTTTTTTTTTTTCAGAATCCATTGCCATGATAATTTTGATGTTTGCCTCGCTCCCTCTTGCCTATGCCTTATGTTTGGAAGAACAGCATGGGAGTGCTCCAGGACATTCCTTTATTTTGTGTTTGTTGCAGTTTGAGTGTAGGGTATGATAATTTTATTAGGTGTATATGTTTGTAACATCTCCGAGGACAGTTCTGGAGTTTCCTTTGGGTTCCTTGAATTGGATGCAAAATTCTGTAACCTTTATCCCATCTACACTGTACTTTAACTCTACTTTCATAATGCAGCAGGCACACAAAAGGGTTGCATTAGTAGTAGTGCCAAATATCAAGGTTTCAACTGAAACCTCCTTGATAGAATTACTGTGAGAGATTTTACAGAGAATAATGCAGTTTAGCCCTGTCTTGTAGAATGAGTTAAAAAATAGCATTAGCCACACTCCAGCAAAACATATGAATGATTAAACCCACAGCTAGAATCTTCATCAATACAGACCATTGCAAATATGAATAAAACTGAATCTGTGATTCTTAGGTAAAGCCCCTCCCACATCCAGGTACACTTCTAAGAGTAGAGGAACAGTCAATACCAGGGCTGAATTTCTGATTCACTTTCCAACCTGATTTGAGTTCTTTGAAAAGGGTAGGGGAAGAGAGTTTCCCTTCAGGGTTCAAGGTGATGAAACGAACACAGGTCAAGAAGTCACTGAACAACAGGTTGGGTGTTCAAAAATACAGAGGGCCTATTTCAGTAGGGTGGTTAGTGGACAAGTTATCTGGCTAAGGTTAGCCAACTAACTTGTCCCATATATTCAGCAGGAGAAACATCCCACTGCTTGAAGTTATCCGGCTTCATATAGATGGATAACTTAAAAACCCTAACCTTGTGTCTAGATAACTTGCTACTTATCCAGATATCTTCAAAAGATATCTGGGTAAATAGTGCTGTGAATGCAAGATATAAGAAGTTGTAAAGGGCCTATGGCCTTCTCTCAATAATGTCCTGTTGGGCCATTCATCCCAACCCACAATCCCCTTTCAAATTTAATCAAGATTGTGCATGGTTGGCGGGTGGTCCTGCCTTCCTCAGCCGCTTCCCCAAAACAATCACAAATGAAAACTTCTACTGCTACTCCCCTCTTCTCCCCCCATTCTTAAAATATAGCTTGCTGCAAATTGACCCCCCCAAGTCCCACCCCCCAAGCCACTGAAATCCCTGCTGGGAGCGACATAGACACTTTTCCACTCCTGGTGCACTCCAGAAACCCTTCTAGCAGTGGAAGCATAAACTGTGTGTAGTTTATGCTTCCAGCGTAGCTTTGACAGAGACTACACTGGGGCATGCCGGGAATGGGTAAGTGACTATGCCACTCCTGGCAGGGATAACCATGGCTCGGGGGAGGGGGGTGGGGGTCAATTTGCAGCAAGCCATGTCTTAAGAGTTGCGGAGGGGGAGAAAGGGAGAGGGACCAGTGGCAGTAGAAGTTTTCATTTGTGATTGCTTCAGGGAATGGGCTGGGGGCTGCGGGGGAGGGGGAGTACCAACCATGCACAATTTTTATTAAATTTGAAAGGGGATTATGTGTTGGGATGAATGGTCCAACAGGGCATTATTGAGAAAAGGTTAAAAATTGGTCATAAGCCCTTTACAACTTCTTATATTTTGCTTTCACAGCACTGTTTACCTGGATATCTTTTGAAGATATCCGGATAAGTAGCAAGATATCTGGCCACACAAGGCCGGAAAACTTAGACATAATTGACATTTGGCTTAGCCAGATAACTAAACCATGCCCAGAAACACCTTTGAAATGCTTTTTTTGTCTGGCTAAAGTATAGCTGAATAATGATCTATCTGGCTATAATTTAGCTGGATAAGTGGCTGAATATACCAAATTTTCCATTTAGATGGCTTTTTAGTGAAGAAAATTGTTTGCAATAACAATATTTTAGTAAGATTAAACTGTTCCAGGGATGTCATCAGAAAGTAACAGTCACCAAACAGAATGAAGGTGGCTCAGTCCTTTATGGCTGTCCCTGATATATAAAAAGGGCTCCAGAGATGATCCGAGAAACTATAGAACAGTGAGCCTGACTTCAGTGCTAGGAAATATCATGGAAACTATTATAAAGAATAAAATCACTGAACATACAGGCAGACATGATTTAATGGGACACAGCCAGCATGGATTTACCCAAGAGAAGTCTTGCCTCATAAATCTGATACATTTTTTTGAAAGGGTGAAAAAAATGTGGATAAAGGTGAACCAGTAGATGTAGTGTATTTGGATTTTGAGAAGATATTTGACAAAGTCAAGAAAACTAAAAAGTCTAAGAAAACTAAAAAGTCATGAGTTAGGAGGCAATGTCCTTTCGTGGATTGTAAACTGGTTAAAAGACAGGAGATAGAGAGCAGGATTAAATGGTCAGTTTTCTCAGTGGAAAAAGGTAAACAGTGGAGTGCCACAGGGATCTGTACTTGGACTGGTGCTTTTTAATATATTTATAAATGATCTGGAAAGGAATATGATGAGTGAGGTAATCAAATTTTCAGATGACGCAAAATTATTCAGAGTAGTTAAACACAAGCAGATTGTGATAAATTACAGGAGGACCTTGCAAGACTGGAAGATGGGGTGTCCATATGGCAGATGAAATGTAATGTTGACAAGAGCAAAGGAATGCATATAGGGAAAAATATCCCATGCTTTAGCTACATGATGTTAGGTTCCATATTAGGAACTACCACCCAGGAAAAAGATTTGGGCGTCATAGTTGATATTACATTGAAATTGTTGGCACAGTGTGCTGTGGTGGTCAATAAAGGAAATAGAATGTTAGGAATTATTAGGAAGAGAATGGCAAATAAAACGGAGGATTTCATAAAGCCTCTGTATCATTCCATGGTTAGATTGCACCTTGAATACTGTGTCAATTCTGGTCACCCCATCTCAAAAATGATATAGTTGCACTGGAGAAAGTACAGAGAAGGGCAACCAAAATGACAAAGGGCATGGGACAGCTCCTGTATGAGGAAAGGCTAAAGAGCTTAGGGGTTGTTTAGCTTGGAGAAAAGACGGCTGATTTGAATGGGTAAATGTGAAATGGTTATTTACTCTTTCGGATAATACAAGGAATAGGGGACACTCCATGAAGTTAGCAAGTAGCACATTTAAAACTAATTGGAGAAAATTCTTTTTCACTCAACGCACAATTAATCCTTGGAATTCGTTGTCAAAGTTACTGGAGGAGAAGTCCATAAACTATTAATCAATAACTACTGCTTTTTGCCAGTATTAGTAGCATGGGATCTGTTTAGTGTTTGGGTATGTGCCAGGTACTTGTGACCTGGATTGGCCACTGTTGGAAACAGGATGCTGGGCTTAATGGACCCTTGGTCTGACCCAGTATGGCAACTTCTTATGTTCTTATGTCCTCTTTTCCTATAGCTGGAACTTTAGGCCTGGTATTGGGCTTCCTGAATCCTGCCAGGAATCTTTGAGGTACCTCTCCTTCCAGATGCTTGAATAATTGGCGCCGGCCATCCAGTGCTCCCTCCATGTGACAGGGGCCGGCCAATGGCATGGATACCTTGTCACATGGTAAGGGCAAAGGACCTTCGGCGCCATTTTGATTAGTGGCAGCCGACGGCCCGAGAGCGGGAGATCACTCCCAGGACCCCCACTGGACCACTAGGTACTTGTAAAAAGTTTTTTTTGGGGGGGTCAGGAGGGTCGGGGAAGCTAAGGGATCTGTTTTAAAGGGTTGGGGTGGGTTTAGGGGTTGTTTCTGTGAGCCATTTTTCCCGCCCTCCCCCAAATGATAAGAGAACCCCACGAACAATTTTGTGGGGTTTTCCTATCAGTTTCGGAGAGCCCCCAATTTCTGACGACTTTGAAAATATCATATGATATTTTCAATCGTCAGAAAAACGATTCACATCCCTAATAAGGAGCCACATCTGAATCGAAAAGCCATGCCGATAATCTGCGCATAAAAACGAATGAGTGAATGGTTCTCCCTTTTCAGCGAAAGTATTACTCTGGAATATATTTTGATTATTTCAAATAACTGTGTGCTGCAGACAACATGGCAAATATATTCATGGGTGATAATTCACACTGCATGGCAGCGATAATGGTGGGGCTTTTAAGAGCAGAAAAGAATCAGGAACAGCTGAACACAATCAGAGATCTCCATAACTCATAACCACACCACACCTCTGCAAGCAATGGAAGAAAATGGTACCTGAGGCAGCACTGTCACTTAACTCGTGGCGGTAAAAATCCCACACTAGCATTCCTATCTTCAAGAGCGGCTCCCTGCATTTTCTGTTTATAGATAATTGCCTCCTTTGCTTGCCATTAGCATGCACTCACATGAAAAAACACTGTGTTTTTGTATGCGCTTTATCCCATGAATAAAACCCTTATTATATCCCTGTATAGGGCTTTGCTTGGGAAAATGCACATACATGTGCATAGAAACCCGTGGCAGCTTCAGCGCACCTTATTACATCTGCCCCTTAGTGCTGTTTGAAAGGGTAAATAACCATTCCTATGTATCAGTTCTATGCCATGCATGATTTTATAAATCTCAGTTATATCCCCTCTCAGTCCTCTCTTTTCCAAGCTAACGAGCTCTAGCCTTTGTCCATCAGGGAGCTTTTCCATCCCTTTATCATTTTTGTCATCCTTCTCTGTACTTTTCTATGCGATTTATCAAGAAAGTATAATCCTGATAGTCTAAAGGCACAGTTCCATACTTGAAGATACATTAGGCAAAGTAATAATTTTTAAATAAAACAAACGAGACACAGATCAAACAGATAAAACATTAAAAATAGGTTTCTGTAGAACCAATTCAAATGTGCTGATTTGCAATTTTAAAATAATGGCCTAATTTAGTGCTTAAGTGCAAACAGTTAAGAGCAGTCCCTTGTTTGGTGATGCACCATCTCCCCAATATATAATTAGCTAAACCATTGTTCCCCGGAGCTGTTCTAAAAAAGTGGAGCCACTTATCCCAATTGGCACGTTTAAACATTGCTAATGCTGCTCAAACTGAATTATTATCAGTGCTCCTCAGCTCATGGCATCTAATGATTGCCTTGATCATTTTGCTTTTATTCAGCAAAATTACAAGTATAAAAGTTACTCCTCCCTGAAAATATCCAGGGATTTTATATTTTTAAAATCAGAGTGAGTGGCACTGTCTGTACAAAAACACTGGAGGTACAGACCTGACCAGTGTGAAACTCTGCAGAAGGCTCTACCTTCCATAGTTTTTCCCGTGACACGAGGTCACAAACAAGAGACAGACAGATCTCCCCATATTCCTTACTGTTTTTCATACAAGAAGCCAAAAAAAGAACATTTGTTTGCAGAATACACTTTTTACTTTCCTTCTATCCACTTTATTATTTTTCAATGCACCTCAGAAAATCAATTAGATACTGCAGCACTGTTCCCTTAGAACTCCAAATATTTATTCAGCTGTTCAATTTTTACAACTTTAGTATGAATAATTTCCATGTGGAATTTTGCTGCAAGCTCAATCAATATATTTTGCTTTCTGTTTTCTTATGTTTCAGGGCTTTATTAATCATTGAGCTTTCCATTTCCCTTTATCACTAACATTTCATTTAAGGCGTTCATTTCACATCCAAGTGAGAAAAGCTGGTTAACAATGCCCATCCTGGTATTACCTTTATTCAGAGAACATATGAAAGAGAGAGAACATAGACATACTAATTATCTAACCCAAGACAACTTAGGAATTAAGGAATGAGTCAAAAATGTCTTCTCATTTTAGGAGGTGGACAAGGGCCATTAAAGTCAAGCAGGAACTCTTCAGTGTGTTGGTGCATGGATAGATCAGAAATATGTCAGCCTCACTCTGCTTCCCAGCAAGGCCTTCGGATGATTGCTTCCTTTAACGATTACAGACTGGCTCTTACATGGCATGGAGTATTCTCTCACATGGGTTCTTTTCTTTGGAACCAACTTCTGAGTAGAATTGCATTCTACTGCGAGTTCCGCAGCCAGCCGACGCAACAAAAAACTGTTTAAAAATTGAACAAATTGTCATGCGTTGACGCCCTGCACCTACACAGAACCCTTCGCCTTTCAGCAAAGTCTACCCCCGCTGCAAACACCCCCACCCCCATTACCCCAGCCCCCCTTAAATACAACAGATTCCCTGCTATTCTAGTGGATCCACCCCCTCCCCCCGGCCTTCATACCACAGACTCCCCCCTTACCTAAAAGATGACACCATGGTGATCCAGTGGCTGGCAATAGGCATAGGCTCTAGGCTGGTCAATGCCATTTTCCAAAATGGTGCCAGCTGACCCTTGCCCCTGTCATGTAATGGGTCAAAGGCCAGTCAACACCATTTTCCAAAAAGGCATCAACTGGCCCAAAGCCTAGAGGTAGCTCCCAGCTGCCACTGCACCAACAGGGTATCTTCTTTTAGGTAAGGGAGGTCCGGTGGCCTACTAGACTACCAGAGAGTCTGTGAAGGGGTGGGGGTGGTGGTTCACTAGACTACCAGGGATTCTGTTATTTGTAAGGAGGGATGGTCAGAGTTGAGAGAAGGCTGGTACTGGGTGTTTGCATTAAGGGTATTTGGATCAGGGGTACATTTTGCTGAAAAGGAGAGATTTTTGGATGAGGCGGAGTGTCATTGCATGACACTTTTTTATTTTTCATTTCAACCACATTCATAGGTGGTGGGAGGGAGGATGGGAGGGATTTTACATAGCGAGAGGGGGTTTAGGGCTACTGATTGCCCTTTAATTTTCAATCTGATAGGACAGCATCTTCTCAATGTTTCTGTATCTTCTCCTCTGAAGATACAGTGAGGCTGCAATAAAATTAAAAAAAAAATCCTAAGCCTGAGGTACAACCAAAAGATTTTGAAGCATAGAAAAAGTGGCTTCCTGAGACTAGCTAGAATAAAAAAGAATCATGCTGATTTGAAAATAGAAAATAGTCTATGGGTGTAGAAGTATCAATATTATGTATGCAATAGTCAAATGTCTATCAGCATCAATAGAACCCAAGTTAGGTGAGCCCCTCTAATCCAGAGAACATGATGAAGATCATCAACAACTTATAGAAATCCAAATCATAAAGTGAATAGACATCGTAACTGTTTAACCTAAACATTGCAGGAACAAATTATTAGCAAGTAACACTCATAATAACACACAAATACCATGTATATAGACAAATTATTTGATGGAGCGCCATTGGTTAATTTATTTTCCTTTTCAGTGCTCAATTTAATAGCAAGGTCAGGGATCACACAAAAACAAGACCAAAACATAAAATGCTCTCGCTGCTTGGATCACATTGCAAAACATATGAATGTGAGTCACTAACGATGCAGGTCAAAACAAAAATAAGGATCAACCAGTATCTCACTCCAAAAGCTCACATGCTCAGTATATTCAGGTGCTTTGCAATATCTTTGCCATAAATGAGTCTATTTGTGACGTGGCCTGTAAAAACAATGCTTTCCCCTCATGGATAATTCTCAATCTGGCAGGAATAACTGCGAACTTAGTGGTAAATATTGAAAAGTCATTTAGACGGATAACTGAAATGTTGTCCATCTAAATGGCTAAGCTGATATTTTAAAAAGCTTAACCAGCTATATTCTAGCGGGATAAAGAGTTATCCCGCTAGAATATAGCCGGTTAAGTTGGGGACATTCTGGGGGCAGGCAATAGGCAGGCATTCCCGGGAGGAGCAGAGTTAGCTGGTTATGCTAATCGGATAACTCCAATATTCAGAGTTATCTGGTTAACCTAACCAGCTAACTTTAGCCATGCCATAGGGCTGATCTAAAGTTAGCTAACTTTAACATATCTATGTATATTCAGTAGTGCTGCCATGCCGCTGGATAGGTATATCTGGCTAACTTAACTAGCCATTCAGTGGCTGAATATGGACCCCTTAATGTTTTTTCTACACAGTTCCTGGCAAGTAGGGCTAACAGTCTTACAAACCTCTAGTACCTTCAATTAATAATCAACTAAAAGAAGCTTCTTGCTATCATAAGAGAGCTCATTTTTAGCTCTGTATGCTTGCAACATTTTTGCTTTATCTTCCTTGGGCAAGCCATGTTTTCCTTAATTGGCCCCAGTCTATGAGCACACTCAATGATAATGGGTTGAGTTTCCAAGGACAGGCCCAGATTTTCAGTGATCCACATCTGAAATCTTTTGGTTGTACCTCAGGCTTAGGGTTGTTGTTTTGTTTTTTTTAATTGTATTGCAGCTCACTGGGAGTATTTTCAGAGGAAAAGATAGAGAAACATTGAAAAGATGCTGTCCCTTCTGCTGGTATAGTCACACAAGGGTCAAAAAACAAACTACCTCTTCCTTACTGAAATACACAATGCACACAAGAAGAGGACATATCCAACAATTGAATTTATTTATTAATATATACCCCAATTACCTATCTAACATTAAAATCTCTCTAGCACACTCATCCATCACACATACACACACATCTAAAACCAATATTCATCAATGAACATAAAGTGTTTTTTATAATATATATATCCTATGATATGACTTTTAAATTTTTTTAAACATTTATAAAGCACTGATGTTTGTCCTAAATGAATGGATGAATGCATGAATGGAGGGTAATGCATGGAGTACATAGTTTTAATGTAAAGGAGATTACTGCACACATAGGGGTCTTATGTATTAGATTTAGTGGAGTCTAATTAAAGTGTGGAATTGTACATATATAATAAAAATTGTTTTTGCAGCATTATAAATTGCTGAGTTCCTCTGGAGTGTATGTATATTGAGTATTGTGAACAGAGGTAGTGCACGGATATTATTTACCTGGTGAGGCATCCCCTAATTTATGCATGTGCAGGTTTTTTTAAATTGACTTTTAATTTGCATCTGATTTATGACATCAGCAGAATTCACACGACATGCGATACCATAACCAAAGATCACTTTTATTTACTTATGATTTATTTTGATTTAAATTTTGCTTTTCAGGCACTTCAAAGCAGATTACAATCAAGTACTTTAATTAGGGTTGTATTTTTGAGAGGGGTGGTCGTAATGATTTGTTTAAATTTTATTTTTATACATTTGATGTTATGATTTTATGTTCTCCCTTTTGGGGCTTGCACCTTGCTTGGTAATATAAGTGTGTAATAAATATTTTAAATAAATAACAGAAACAGTGTAGAGAAATGCTTGCATCCTTGGTATTTTGCCCTATTGCTTCATCTTGCTGAACTAATGATGACTGCTTAATTTGATAGATCCCCAGTGTACAGAATTGTACATGCAGGAAAAAAAAAGGAAAGCATTTATTAAAATGTTACATTGTAGAAGATTTTGTTAATTTCTAAAACTCTTGCTGTGTCAAGGATTCCAAAGAGCAGAGATAATAGAAGATGAGATATATTATTTAAAGTATGGCTGAAGCTCAGTCATCCATTATGCTAGCTCTACCATTAAGGATCACTGGTTAATGGATTTCTGATGTAGACAGATTTTGTTTTGTGCCACCAAGATATTACAGTGACAGATGAGGTCACAATAGCTTTAACTGAGCCTTTCATGCCTGAAGAATTTACTTTTCTGGCTCTTGCTAAAGCCATTTCCAACACCACAGATTATATTTTTACCAAAATATCCATGTTAACAAATAATTTTATTTAGTTACCTATTTCTTAATAAACATGTTTAATTCTTTTAATTACAGAAGCGATGATTAACTAGACCATTAAAGCAAATTTGGAAGATAAGGTTAAAACTAAAGAAACACCTAATTCTTTCAGTTGTGGAAAATAAGGGTTCTTCAGTCTCCTATCCACACTGCCCACTTATTTCTTCTTAGGCAAAAGATTATGGAAGCACAGAGTAGACTGCTGGGCCCCAATATGATTTACTGGCTCCTGGTTGAATGTGACTGGAAATTTGAGATTCCAGATCTGCTGCTCATATCCCTGTTATGGCAGTGGCTGAACCAGTCTGTGACATGAGCTCAACAAGTTGGGCAATTTGACATCAGAATATTCCAGTGTGGGGCACATAGAATGGATGCTCCAACAGATGTTAATTTCCTGCAGACTTTTATTTACTTACATTTACTTACATTTATCAACTCTGAATTGCCAGAAACTACAATACCCAGCTGACAACTGTTCAGATTTCTTTTTTTTTTACTATCATACTTATCAGATGTCTCTCTCAAAAGACAACAGACCTTATGCCTTATTTATTTATGAACAGTAACTGATCTCCTGACTTCCATCTCTTATGACAGTGCTAAAAATTCCTGTAATGCTTGGGGGAGAAGTGGACCCCTTGTCCTGAGGGATAGTGAGCAAGCCCACTAGGCCGAGCCCATCAGCTGGCGCTGATGCCCTGGAGTGGGACCAGCTGGAGGTTTGCCTATACTAGCCCTGTTCCCGCAGGTTGAGCCCTTGGGTTCCAGGGGCTATCAGGATTTATGTGGGTCCCTAGGGTCAGACAGAGCTGAGAGTCCAAGGCGGAGTGTAGGTCAAGGCAGATGGCAGTCAATGGAAACAGTGGACAGGCCAGGGGTTGAGGTAGGCCACAGACAGTGAGAATGAAGATCGGGAACAGATGTTGGAGTAGTATGGCAAGCATGGCAAGGTCAAGTCCAAAGCAAAGGGTCAGGTTCTGGGCAGCAGTCAAGGGAGGTCCAAGGCCAAGCCTGGTCAAGTCCAGGAAGTCAAGCCAAAAGGACAAGGAATCACAGACAGACAGGCAAGGATTAACAAGCATGGATGGGCAAGGCAAGGGACATGGGAAGACAAGAGCACAAAATAGCAATATGCACTGGGACATAAGACACCAGGGGACTTGTAGCTGAGGCATCGAGGTAGTGACTGGGCACAGGCTAAATAGGCAGGAGCCAGGGATGTCTTCAAAGAGCATTGTGGGGGATTTCCCATCACAGCCTCTTTAAAAGCCGGCATGCTAGGTGCATGTGCACCTTAGGAGATTACCCAAGAGCATTTCTGTGGCCACGGGTGAGGCCTGGTTGTTGGGGGTTTCTCTGCCACAAGAGAAGTTTGCTAGCATTGGGGGTGAGTGAGGCGATCATAACAATTCCCTTTCCTCTCCTTTGAAAATTGTCAAAAGTAAAGAAAAGCAGGACAAAACCCAGAAGAGTAACTGATTACATTATGGATAATACTGACTCTAGGAATGGTGTCGTATTCAATACATCTTTTATAGACATTCTTTTACAGACACTGGAATAAGAAAGCATGAACAGAAGTCCTTCAGAACTCACAGCGAAATTCTTTTCAACACAGAATAGTATATATAATCCATCCTTTAGCTGGTGTCTAACAGCAGCAGATAGTTAATATAACCACATTAAAAAGTTGAAAAATGAATTAGCAATTCATAAACGTAAAATATTTGTAAAGTGGACAATTTCCAAACAATCAGCTTTGGGAAAAACATACTTTTTACCTACAGACCTTGCACCAAGTTTCAGATAGGACTAAGACATTTGCACCTGCTTTTTGTAGAAAATATAATCAGCATGTATTCCCCCAGGAATGCCTCCCCTAAAAGTAGCTAAAAGTGCACATGAATGTTTAACCCCGTTAATCAACCGCTCTTGTAAATACTGCTACGTTCCTTTACCTTTCTCAGCTGCTGTCTTTCCTCCTTTTACCTTTCTCCCTCTCTCTCCCCCCCCCCCCTTCTTCGCTCCTGCTCCATCCCCCACTCCCTGTTTTTTGTAATTTCCTCCTTTCTCAAGTTTATTGTAAACCGGCGTGATGTGCTTGCACGAACACCGGTATATTAAAAGCTGTTAAATAAATAAATAAATAAATAAATAAATAAAATAAATGAAGAATGCTGAAGGACAGTCAATGTGTGCACACAAATTACAGTTTTCCTGTGTGAATGGCTTTGAAAATTGTCCTAACAAATAGTTTTCTATGACTTACATGTTAAAAGTGACGACAAAAGACCCCACATCTCCTGACCTTCCTTAGAAAAGTCACTGAGAATACCACTGGGGTGGGATGTTTGATGGAAGTTTACCTGCATAACTGCAATTTTGGTACCAGCCAGAGATCCAGGTTCCACCAGAACTAACAGAAGCTCATTCTTTCCTGACCCTGCTGTCTCTGGAAAACAATGAAAATGTTCTTGGGTTATTTGAAACCCAAGTATAAAATATTTTTGCATATGTCCATATATGAGATCTTGAGAGAGGTCAGTTCATTAGAAGCAGTTGTAGAATTCAAAGCACACTCCAGCTTTGCCTTGGTTTATCTTGTACATTTCCTTGCAGTCATTTGATTTAGTCATCTTTTCTCATGTTTCATGAATTAGCCCATAGGGTCAGATTTTAAAAGCCCTACGCACGTAAATCCAGCTGGATTTACGCATGTAGGGGGGTTAGGTGCACGAGCCTATTTTGCATAGGCCCGGTGACGCGCTCATGTCCCGGGATTAAAAAAAGGGGCGGGGCAGGGGCGGTCTGGGGTGGGGCGGGGTGGGGAGGAGGCATGGCCAGAGGCCTCCATAGGGCCTCTAGGCCGGGGGGATTGCGCGCCGGCGCAGGCAACCTATGCCTGCCCAGAGGCAGGCACAACTTGTAAAACAAAGGTGGGGGGGGGTTTAGGTAGGGCTGGGGGGGCGGGTTAGGTAGGGGAGGGAGGGGATGTTGGGGGGGCAGAAGGAAAGTTCCCTCCAAGGCTGCTCCGATTTCGTAGAAAAAAAAAAAAGCCATCGGGGCTCCCCTAGGGCTCGGAGCGCGCAAGGTGCACTAGTGTTCACCCCCTTGTGTGTGCCAACCCCTGATTTTATAATATGAGCGCGGCTGAGCACACATGTTATAAAATCGGGCATAGATTTGTGAGCGCAGGGTTACGCGCAGAAATCTACGCCCGCACGTAGGTATTAAAATCCGGCACATAGGGGTAGATTTTATAAATTTGTGCGAGGGCGTACTTTTGTTTGTGCACCAGGTGAGAACAAAAGTACACTGGATTTTATAAGATACGCGCGTATCTTATAAAATCCGGGGTCGACGTGCGCAAGGGGGTGCACATTTGTGCAACCTGCGTGCGCAGAGCCCGGCGCGTGTTGCCTGTTCCCTCCGAGGCCGCTCCGAAATCGGAGCGGCCTCGGAGGAAACTTTCCTTCACCCTCCCCCCACCTTCCCCTCCCTTCCCCTACCTAACCCACTCCCCCAACCCTATCTAAACCCCCCCTACCTTTGTTGCCAGATTTACGCCTGCTGAAAGCAGGTGTAAATCTGCGCGCGCCAGCGGGCTGCTGGCGCGCCATCACCCGACCCGGGAGCTGGTCCGGAGGCCTCGACCACACCCCCGGGCCGGCACCATGCCCCCCGGTCCCGCCCCAAACCGCCCCCTGACCTCGGTCCCACCCCGGACACACCCCTCCCTGCTCCTTTTACGAAGCCCCGGGACTTACGCGTGTCCCGGGGCTGTGCGCGCGCCGGCGGCCTATGCAAAATATGTGCACCGGCGCGCGAGGGCCCTGCACGCGTAAATCCAGCCGGATTTACGTGCGCAGGGCATTTAAAATCTGGCCCATAGTTTTGCCATTGAAGGAATTGCCTCAGCTGAAAGGTAGAGAGAAAGAACCCACCTTGATAAAGGCACTGTGAAAGGGCTGACTTGGAAAAGTATTAAATGCTTTGGAGACTAGGCTATTCCATTTTTATTTGAAAGGTAAATGTCCCAAACATTGTTCATGTAATTTCTTGAAGAACTGCTTACAGTATGTAAGCAGCTGATGGTAATCTGTCACAAGAAATGGTGCACTGTTAATATATGGAAGAGTTGCTCTGATATATTGCCTTGTGCTGTGATGTACTGTATTAATTTCTATTTCCTGGAAGCCATTTGTTAGGGAGGAAGGAGTTTTGGTCAATATATAGGAGCAGTCTTGCCATAAGAATGTTATTTCTCAAGACACAGCTATTCAGTATATGCACGTAAAAAGGTGGAATACATTTGTATTTATAACTTTTCTTTATTGTGTGTGATGCAGCCAACTTAAACATTAAATGTATTATATTTGCCTTGTTATAAGCTTGAACAGAATACATTTCACTACACAGGTTTTTTAAAATCAGTATCTACTGTTTTGGTAATGTGTATCTTTTTTTACTATTAATTTAAGGAGGGCTATCTTATCACTTGATATGTCTACATAGATTTGCATCATGTCGGATTCTCTGGCAAGTTGGAGAGATCCATATGCAAAGCAGTTTTATCACACACAGAATGCAAGAAATTGTTTTTATGTTTAGCCCTGAGAAATTTAAGTGGATGAATAATGGAGCTGTTTCTAAGCCTATGGAAAAAACATCTTGAATTTAGACTTCCACCAATGTTAAGCGGCAGAAAAAGATCTCATTATAGGATTTAACTTTTCTTTTACAGATAATTTCTCATTGTAAGGAAAGAACTAAAAATACATTGGACAAATAGGTCCCAGTTACCTTTGCTCTCAATTTTTTTCTCCTACTGGAAACTATGGAGGCAACTTTCAAGGGAGTTTAGATGACTGGCGCGAGTAAAAAATGGGGGTTTCATGTGTGGCCAGGCCTTGTACGCGCCGAGCGCATTTTAGAAGGGGCCCGGCTGCGTGCATATCCCTCATTATGCACACAAGAGCAGGGCCAAAGGAAAGGAGCGGTCTGGGGGTGGGGAGGGGCAGGGCTTGAGGCGCTGGTACAGCGGCCATTTGCTGCTGTCCCGGTGCACGCAACTTGCTACTGCTCCTCTGGAAGAACAACAGGTAAAAAACAAAAACAAAGGTAGATATGATAGGGATAGGGGGAGGGGAGGGGAGGGGAAGGGGAACAGAGGTTAAGGTAGGGGTAGGGAACTGAGGAGGGCTGCGATATGTCGCCGTGCGAAACTTGCAAAATTCTACCCCCCTTGCCCGCGCCGTCCCGGATTTTATAACATGCATGCACCAGCACACACATGTTATAAAATCGGTGCGCACACATGGACACGTGCGGGTATGTTTTTAAAATCTACCCCTATGCGCATAAATGGAACCTACTATTATAGCAATTTCCAAAAGCCACCTACTTGAGTAAAGTGCCTTACGAGAGTAAATCCTATGGACAATTCAACGGCATATATTGCAGCAATTTTCAAAAGTCCATTTACTCAAGTAAAATCCAGTTTTACACATGTAAATCCTTTTGGACATTACAACCATTAACTTTTTTAATTTGTGCAATTAATAGCAAATTATCAGCTGCAGGGTTGTTTCTTCAAGATTCAAAGATTTGACCTTTCCTGTTTTCCTTGATGTGCTTGCTATTGCTCACATTTATTTCTGCTTGATGAAAATTAGTTAATCAAGATTCCCATTAACGTTAACTTTCTCTGATTGTATGTGAAAAGTGGTTCACAATTACATTTAGAGATGACATGCTCTGCGTAATTTATGGCTTTTAAACTTTTTATTGAGACTGATATATTTAACCATGGAAAACTCCACAAATGGTGCTTTATGCACTAAAACACCAAATAGTGCACACTAGGGATGTGAATCGTTTTTTGATGATTTAAAATATCGTCCGATATATTTTAAATCGTCAAAAATCGTTAGAAGCGCGATACAATAGGAATTCCCCGATTTATCGTCAAAAATCGTTAAATCGGGGGAAGGGGGAGAGGCGGGAAAAAACCGGCACACTAAAACAACCCTAAAACCCACCCCGACCCTTTAAAATTAGGGATGTGAATCGTGTCCTCGATCGTCTTAACGATCGATTTCGGCTGGGAGGGGGAGGGAATCGTATTGTTGCCGTTTGGGGGGGTAAAATATCGTGAAAAATCGTTAAAAATCGTTAAAAATCGAAAAATCGAAAAATCGAAAAATCGAAAAACCGGCACATTAAAACCCCCTAAACCCACCCCGACCCCTTTAAATTAAATCCCCCACCCTCCCGAACCCCATCCCTCGCCGGAACATCGTTAAAAATCGAAAAATCGAAAAATCGAAAAACCGGCACACTAAAACCCCCTAAAACCCACCCCCGACCCTTTAAATTAAATCCCCCACCCTCCCTAACCCCCCCCCCCAAATAACTTAAATAACCTGCGGGTCCAGCGGCGGTCCGGAACGGGCTCCTGGTCCTCAATCTTGTCGTCTTCAGCCGGCGCCATTTCCAAAATGGCGCCGAAAAATGGCGGCGGCCATAGACGAAAAAGATTGGACGGCAGGAGGTCCTTCCGGACCCCCGCTGGACTTTTGGCAGTCTCGTGGGGGTCAGGAGGCCCCCCACAAGCTGGCCAAAAGTTCCTGGAGGTCCAGCGGGGGTCAGGGAGCGATTTCCCGCCGCGAATCGTTTTCGTACGGAAAATGGCGCCGGCCATACGCGTATGGCCGGCGCCATTTTCCGTAAGGAAAATGGCGCCGGCAGGAGATCGACTGCAGGAGGTCGTTCAGCGAGGCGCCGGAACCCTCGCTGAACGACCTCCTGCAGTCGATCTCCTGCCGGCGCCATTTTCCGTACGGAAACGATTCGCGGCGGGAAATCGCTCCCTGACCCCGCTGGACCTCCAGGAACTTTTGGCCAGCTTGTGGGGGGCCTCCTGACCCCCACGAGACTTGCCAAAAGTCCAGCGGGGGTCCGGAAGGACCTCCTGCCGTCCAATCTTTTTCGTCTATGGCCGCCGCCATTTTTCGGCGCCATTTTGGAAAATGGCGCCGGCTGAAGACGACAAGATTCAGGAGCAGCAGCCCGTTCCGGACCGCTGCCGTTCCGGACCGCCGCTGGACCCGCAGGTTATTTAAGTTATTTGGGGGGGGTTCGGGAGGGTGGGGGATTTAATTTAAAGGGTCGGGGGTGGGTTTTAGGGGGTTTAGTGTGCCGGCTCACGATTCTAACGATTTATAACGATAAATCGTTAGAATCTGTATTGTATTGTGTTCCCTAACGGTTTAAGACGATATTAAAATTATCGGACGATAATTTTAATCATCCTAAAACGATTCACATCCCTATTTAAAATAAATCCCCCACCCTCCCGAACCCCTCCAAAATGCCTTAAATTACCTGGGGTCCAGAGCGGGGGTCCCGGTGTGATCTTTTACTCTCGGGCCTGCGGTGCGTTGTAGAAATGGCGCCGGCGCTACCTTTGCCCTGTCATATGACCCCCGCACTGGACCCCAGGTAATTTAAGGCATTTTGGGGGGGTTCGGGAGGGTGGGGGATTTATTTTAAAGGGTCGGGGTGGGTTTTAGGGATGTTTTAGTGTGCCGGTTTTCCCGCCCTCCCCCGATTTACGATTTACACGATATTTACAAAAACAAAACCGCGACGATCCGATTCCCTCCCCCCCCAGCCGAAATCGATCGTAAAGACGATCGATCACACGATTCACATCTCTAGTGCACACTATTTAGAAAAGTTTTCCATGTCTACAGTGAATAAAATGTGCCGACTTTTGTGTGAGAAATGTTATTAAATTAAGCTAATGACCTACTGTGATGTAGAATCACGCAAAGCAGCTCATTAACAGTGTGCAGCAAAATTACATGCAAAATTGCCTTTGCAGAAATTTATTTTGCAAAATAGACACTCTACATGAACAAGTTGTAGTGTTAGACAAAGCCAGTCTTGATCCAGCAGCCCTGGAGCAAGTATCAAAAAGAACTTCAGTGAGCCACAACATGGGTTCCTGACAGCTATACCTTTCCCAGCTGCCATCCCGCGGACCCGCCAGGGGCCAGCTTTGATTGGCTGCACCATTTTAGCTCTCCTGCAGCTCTGTTTCCCTACTGGTGCAACAGCTCTTAAACTTTGCAGTAGCTAAAAATTTTCTGAATGTTTATGGCTAGTAGGCGTTGCATCCTAGCCATCATGTCAATTCATGACAGATTGATAACATATCCCAAGAATATGATCTAATTCATACTAGAATTTTGTTTCTAGTTAGTTTAAAATTTCAAAAACATATCATATGCTTTCTACTGCAATTGTCACTCAGTTGCAGTAGCAATTTTCATTAATGATTCTGAATGCAACTCTGAATGCAACTCTGAATGCAACTCACAGTAAAAACTTTTTTAAATATATCCGAAGCAGAAAGCCTGTGAGGGAGTCAGTTGGACCGTTAGATGATCGAGGGGTTAAAGGGGCACTTAGAGAAGATAAGGCCATCGCAGAAAGATTAAATGATTTCTTTGCTTCGGTGTTTACTGAAGAGGATATTGGGGTGGTACCCATAATGGAGAAGGTTTTCATGGGTAATGATTCAGATGGACTGAATCAAATCACGGTGAACCTAGAAGATGTGGTAGGCCTGATTGACAAACTGAAGAGTAGTAAATCACCTGGACCGGATGGTATACACCCCAGAGTTCTGAAGGAACTAAAAAATGAAATTTCAGACCTATTAGTAAAAATTTGTAACTTATCATTAAAATCATCCATTGTACCTGAAGACTGGAGGATAGCAAATGTAACCCCAATATTTAAAAAGGGCTCCAGGGGCGATCCGGGAAACTACAGACCGGTTAGCCTGACTTCAGTGCCAGGAAAAATAGTGGAAAGTGTTCTAAACATCAAAATCACAGAACATATAGAAAGACATGGTTTAATGGAACAAAGTCAGCATGGCTTTACCCAGGGCAAGTAATGCCTCACAATCTGCTTCACTTTTTGAAGGAAGTTAATAAAACATGTGGATAATGGTGAACCGGTAGATTGTAGTATACTTGGATTTTCAGAAGGCGTTTGACAAAGTTCCTCATGAGAGGCTTCTAGGAAAAGTAAAGTCATGGGATAGGTGGGAATGTCCTTTCGTGGATTGCAAACTGGCTAAAAGACAGGAAACAGAGAGTAGGATTAAATGGGCAATTTTCTCAGTGGAAGGGAGTGGACAGTGGAGTGCCTCAGGGATCTGTATTGGGACCCTTACTGTTCAATATATTTATAAATGATCTGGAAAGAAATACGACGAGTGAGATAATCAAATTTCCAGATGACACAAAATTGTTCAGAGTAGTTAAATCACAAGCAGATTGTGATAAATTGCAGGAAGACCTTGTGAGACTGGAAAATTGGGCATCCAAATGGCAGATGAAATTTAATGTGGATAAGTGCAAGGTTATGCATATAGGGAAATGTTGGAGTCGTGGACCCTTGGGCCGGTCGGAACCAGAGGAGCAGTTGCTGTAGGTGGTGGCAGCAATGGCCCCGACCGGGAGGCGGCAAAGACGGGTTCGGGACTGGCCGAAGGATGAACTCTGGAAGCCCTATGCGACCAAGGGCTTTGGCGAGGAGTGTGGAGACGACGGAGCTGGTCCAATGGTGGGAAGATCTTCGCCCTGGAAGCCGATCCTCCCCCGAGAGGAGCTCGTAGGAGTTCGGCCGTTGGGACTTAGGAGATTCACCCTGGAAGCCGGAGTCCCCCCAGGAGGAGCCCGTAGGGACCCGGCCGCTGGGACTTAGGAGGGCCCGCGAAGGCCGCGGCTGTTGAAGTCCAAGTGCCGAAGAGTTGTCGCTCGCCAGTCCAGAGTCAGGAACCAATGGATCACCGAAAGCCAGTCCGAGGTCAAGAGCCGAAGAGTCAACGTAAGCCGGTCCGGGGTCAGAAGCCGGAGAGAGTCAACGTAAGCCGGTCCGGGGTCAGAAGCCAGAGAGTCGTCGTAAGCCCAGTCCAGAGTCGAGAGCCAGGAACGTCGTAAGCCAATCCGGGATCAGGAAGCACGAAGAACAAGAGGACACGAGAACGCAGCAACTGGAAGCAGGAATTACCTGGGAACCTCGTTGCAAGGCGTTGTTTCTGGTCCAGCTGCAGGGCTTAAGTACCCTGCAGCGTCTGATGTCATCAAGGGGCGTCCCCGAGGTTTCCCGCGCTGGCTCCTTTAAATCCTGGCCTCAGACGCGCGCGTGCGTCTAGGGGGCGGGGCCAGACGCCGAAGGACGCCGGCTGCTCCGGCGAGGCAGCCCACGAGGCCGCAGAGGGCCTGCAGGCCCGGGGAAGCTGCCCGACGTTGGGGCTGATGGCAGCGGGGACCCCCCGGAGGCCTGGGGAACACGGGGGCGGTGCGGAGCCGCGACCAGGTAGGCGGCGATCCCGGGACCGACCCGGGATCGCAACAGGAAAAATAACCCATGCTATAATTACACGATGTTGGGTTCCATATTAGGTGCTCCAACCCAAGAAAGAGATCTAGGTGTCATAGTGGATAACACATTGAAATCGTCGGTTCAGTGTGCTGCGGCAGTCAAAAAAAGCAAACAGAATGTGGGAATTATTAGAAAAGGAATGATGAATAAAACGGGAAAATGTCATAATGCCTCTGTATCGCTCCATGGTGAGACCGCACCTTGAATACTGTTGTATAATTCTGGTCGCCGCATCTCAAAAAAGATATAATTGCGATGGAGAAGGTACAGAGAAGGGCTACCAAAATGATAAGGGGAATGGAACAACTCCCTATGAGGAAAGACTAAAGAGGTTAGGACTCTTTCAGCTTGGAGAAGAGACGACTGAGGGGGGATATGATAGAGGTGTTTTAAAATCATGAGAGGTCTAGAACGGGTAGATGTGAATCGGTTATTTACTCTTTCGGATAGTAGAAAGATAGGGGACACTCCATGAAGTTAGCATGGGGCACATTTAAAACTAATCGGAGAAAGTTCTTTTTACTCAACGCACAATTAAACTCTGGAATTTGTTGCCAGAGAATGTGGTTTTCGGTGCAGTTAGTATAGCTGTGTTTAAAAAAGGATTGGATAAGTTCTTGGAGGAGAAGTCCATTACCTGCTATTAAGTTCACTTAGAGAATAGCCACTACCATTAGCAATGGTTACACGGAATAGACTTAGTTTTTGGGTACTTGCCAGGTTCTTATGGCCTGGATTGGCCACTGTTGGAAACAGTATGCTGGGCTTGATGGACCCTTGGTCTGACCCAGTATGGCATTTTCTTATGTTTTCTTATGTTTTCTTAAGGTTTTCATAATAACATAAAATAATCTGAAACAAGATAGTGGCATTTGCTATGACTGTGGTCCTCGAGTACTACTTAGCCAGTATGGTTTTCAGGATAGCCTTAATGAATCTGCAAAATATATTTTGAATGCACCGCCTTCAAGATATTTTAAATATATTTCATGCATGTTCATTATGGATATCCTGAAAATTCAACTGGCTGGTGGAGAAAGGACTGAGAACCAATTTGTAAGCCCCACTACTAGAAGTATTTCAGAAAAGAATAACATCTGTTATTAATCTGTGTTGCTTGCTCTGGGCACAACTCAGCATGTCAAAAAATGCATTTAATGAAAATGGCTGCTGGAATAAGTAGCAACAGGATATAATCTTGCTACTAACTGCTTGACTCTGAGCAGGGAATGGTTTACAGGTCTGGTACAGGATCAAATGATTTAGAGAGAATCTAGGGATTAATCTTTGCCTTTAACATAGGCCTCTGTTTAATGCCTGGAATTTATTTTGCTTTTCAGAGGCTACAACAGATCTTTAACTACAGTAATATAGAGGATCCTTGGTACATGATGAAGTGATGATTATCTGTCCTAGCAACTGAAAGTCTTCAGTGCAAGGATGTTTAGACCAAATAGCTGGGTTTAAACAAATATTTGATAACTTTGTGTGTTCTATAAATAAATAGAAGAAACCATATTCTATATTATTTAACTCTGCATATACAATGTGTTAATGTTGACAATATCAGTGGTAATGCTAGTAAAAATATAAAACAGAGGGTTGGACAGGATTCCACTGCCTTTCAGGTCCAGTGTTCTAACAGGGCTAAGTTGGTGATGTGGAGGGGTATCTGATGCAAGAGGATTTCACACTATAAGCAATGGGAGGCAGTGTCCGTCGTTTGAATGACATGAAAGTGTAACCATTTCAATGCAAGTAACCATTTAGCAATATAAAGCTGCCTCTGTGAAGTGATGTAGGCTCCCCAAATTTAGAGAATCAAAGCATGCAGCATCCTAAGAGCATTTTTGCTATTTGGTTTTGGAAATAATAATCTCTGCTAGCCTCATTGTGACATTACGTGGCAAGCAACAAGAATAAAAGCAATTTTACCACATCTAAGACAAAAATCTGTTCCAAAGAAATGAGAGAGTTATTGGGATGGTAAATGGAATAAAGAAAACATAAACTGATGCGTTGGGCAGTCCACAGAGCAGGCACACAGGCCTCTGCTCTTACCTCCAGCCCTGGGCCCAACATGACTGCCTCTGATGCCGGGGGAGGCCCCCGGATAAATACACAACAGACGCCCAACTGGAGCTTCACCAGCCAACGGTGGAGATCTGCAGGGTTTCTGCCTGCAGGTTCTGCCAACTCCACCTTGGTTCCAGGGTCCACGCCCACTACATGAACTACCCAAATGAGAATAAAAAATATACATATGTAAATATGCAAACAGGAAAAAGCAGATGTCAGGTTTTGCATTTACCTGAGTACCCCCCTTGCTTGAGGAATAGAAGCAGAAATGTATTGCCAGTGCCTCTGCACCCTCCCATGCACAATCAAGTTTGTTAAACCTGCATGGCAGGGTAGCTATGAACATAAATTTCAGCAGGTAAAAGCAAGACCACAAACATTTTGCTCATTAATTTTACCACTTTCATAAAGGTTTATGGCATTTGCCATTTGATGATGGGAACTTGAATGTTGAAGGAGCCTGGTCATTGACTTCCCAAGAGGAAAACCTGCATTATCTAACAAATACTTAAGAAGTGTTAACAGTGTGGCCAACACAAGTAAACTAGCTTGCATCCATGTTAATGCAAAATCTGTGCTAATTAGGTAATGAAATGCAAGAGCAAGCAAATAGCTTATTAGCTATTAGCGCAGTGAAAAATTAGGAATGTTAAAACAGACAAAATGTATCACCTTTGCTTTAACATATAAAAAACTAATCACACTTTTTTCTGATGTATGCTAATATGTGCAGCAGATTAGTGATTTGATGGAGGTTATAAATCTTCCCAAACTGAGGGTCATTTATCAAAATGCATTAGGGCGTTATTGCAAATGTTAGGGCTCTAATGTCTGAGATACCGCTGTAACGCATGCAATAAATACTAGGGATGTGCAATAAATACTAGGGATCTGCATTTTCAACGAATGTGCAATCTGCAACGCATAAGTCCCTGTTCGTTTTATTTGTGGGTTCGTGAAATGCATGACGATCTCCCACGAATAAAATATATCATATTAGTTTCATTTTTTTGGTTCACAGTGATTTCTTAGCGGCGTTTGAAATAGAAGTCCATGTGGGAGTATCCATAGCAAAACCCAGCCCTTTCTGTGAGTCATAAGAGTCCTCACAGCCCTGTCACAGAGTGGGTCAGACAGGTTGGCAAGGAGACGAGAATGCAACCTATCAGAGCTAAGCATTTTTCTAATGCACTCAATCTCTGCTCTCACTCAGTGCTCTGTGACGCTGTTCCTGATGACACTGCATTATTTATACCTTAAGCACGCAGCGTGCCACGCTCTTTCTTTGTGGGGGTGGTTCGGGGAGGTGGCCCGGGATGGTGGTTTTACTCAGAGCTAGTCTGAGTGTCTCAAATCTGTATTCAATTGCTAGCTACTTTGATAGAATATTCCATTGAAAAAGATATTTGTTCGTTTTTTCTGCAGTGCCAGCCAGCCAGGCTTTTTTTGACCGCACTTTTTTTTATTGATCTCATACGGTCTCTCTGTCTCTCCCACTGAGACAAGCTGCTAGCAGTGGCATTTTGCTGCTTACCTTACCCCCCTGGGGTAGGTAGTTGCAGGCACAGGCAGGGTAGGGGTGGGAGATAGTGTGAGTTGGTATTTTCAAACAAGAAGCAGCATCACTAGGAATTGTGCACACAGAGCAGTCTCAGTTGTAGTGTACTGTACATCAAGGCACTGTACTGCATCTGTGGGCAGTTTTGCAGACTCACATATATTGGGACAGCTTTTAATCCAAATCCCCAGTAGGCATCTTCTGGAGTTAAAATTTTGTGTGCACATACAGCGGTCCCAGTTGTAGTGTACATCAAGGCACTGCACTGCATCTGTGGGCAGTTTTGCAGACTCACATATATTGGGACAGCAGTGCTCTTTTAATCCAAATTCCCAGTAGGCCTCTTTTGTAGTTACAAGTTTGGTATGTGCACATACAGTGGTCCCAGTTGTAGTGTACATCAAGGCACTGCATCATGCACCTGTGGGCAGTTTTGCAGACTCACATATATTGGGACAGCGGTGCTCTTTGAAGCAAATCCCCAGTAGACCTCTTTTGTAATTACGAGTTTGTTGTGTACACATACAGCAGTCCCAGTTGTAGTGGACATCAAGGCACTGCATCGTGCACCTGTGGGCAGTTTTGCAGACTCACATATATTGGGACAGCTGTACTCTTTGAAGCCAAATCCCCAGTAGACCTCTTTTGTAATTACAAGTTTGTTGTGTGCACATACAACGGTCCCAGTTGTAGTGTACATCAAGGCACTGCATCATGTGCCTGTGGGCAGTTTTGCAGACTCACATATATTGGGACAGCTGTACTCTTTGAAGCCAAATCCCCAAGTAGGCCTCTTTTGGAAATAATTATTTTAATTTAAATCCCTAGTAGGCAGAGACATTAAATCCATGAAGTCAGGGAAAGCTAGATATGGTCGAGTGATTGGGACTGGCAGAGGAGGCACTTCAAAAGGCAGTGCCAGTCCCCCATTACAGTTAAAAAGGGACTTGTTCCAATCTAAAATCTCTGGATGGGCAGGCAGTTCCATCCGGAAAAAAATGAAATTTAAAGATGATGCACCACCACCACCACCACCACCACCTGTTTCTGACCCTGTAGTTTTGGAGATGAGGGAAGGGGAGGCTGAGTCATGCAAGACAAAAGGGAGAGACCCAAAAGAAGCAGTGTGACAGCAGACTCGACTTAGCATTAAAAATGTAGCACAGGCACTGTTTGCTTCTGATTCCGAAGAAGAATCATCTTGTGTGGGATTCTCATAATCAGAAATGGAAGAAGTAATAGCTGAAGAAGGTTTAGGAGTATTAGTTAGTTCTGTCTTAGCCTCCACTTCAGTGCTGCAGGGGAGAGATGAAACTGATTTATTTATTTATTATTTATTTATTTCGGATTTTTATATACCGACATTCTCAATACAAGTATCGAATCAAGTCGGTTTACATATAACAAAACTTTCGCACAAAAGGCGTTACATGGAACAGCATTTCTTAACATATAATGTATAACATATAGCATATAGCATGTAACATATAACATATAGATATTAATAATAAAATTAAATATTACATAGATAATAATAATAGTAACTCGTCAACAGGACGTGGGTAAATGTTCGGCATGTTTAAAGCGAGAATAAATATCTAGAAAAAATAAAGGGTAGACTAAATTGTGATATGAGGGTACATAGACCATGTTGATGTGCAAAATATGCGAGAAATGCATGAGTTAAGGAAGACTGATGAATCAGAGAAGAAGTCTTAAACAGGTGAGTAGTTCAGATCTGACGTGGTAGGGTCTTGAAGGGGGTATAGGTGAAACTAGGATCTGCTGTTGGGCTATTTTTCTTTTTGGCCGGTGTCTAAGTAAACTTGTAATTCTGTATATGTTTGCCTGAAAAGCCACGTTTTTAGATTTTTCTTAAAAGTTAGATGACAGGTCTCTTGGCGTAGATCTGGCGGTAGTGAGTTCCAGAGTGTGGGTCCGGCTGTTGAGAGTGCTCGTTTTGTTAATGTGGTTTTGATCGGGGGAGCATATAAGGAACCTTTGTAGTTGTGCCTGATGGGTCTTTGAGATGTGTGAAGGCGGAGATGCGAATTTAGATTTAGGTGGGCGATGCCCATTATATCCTTGTGAATCATTGATAGTGCTTTGTAGGTGATTCTAGCTTTTATAGGAAGCCAGTGTAGGCTGTGAAGAATAGGTGTTATGTGGGCTCTTTTGTTAGTGTTGGTGAGTAGCCTTGCTGCTGCATTCTGCACCATCTGTAATGGTCTGGTGGATAAAGCTGGGAGACCTAGCAGTAGAGAGTTGCAGTAGTCCAGCTTAGACAGAATTATAGACTGGACCACTAGCCGGAAGTCACTTAAGTGAAGAAGAGGTTTGAGATTTTTCAGCACTTGGAGTTTGAAATAGCATTCTTTAGTTGTGTTGGTTATGAAGGATTTTAGGTTAAATTTGTTGTCGAGACGCACCCCCAGGTCTCTGACGGAGGTGGATAGGTTAGTGTTTGGATTTGAGAATTGTGTTACGCTTTGAAAGTTGGTAGGGGTGTGATTTTCGTCTGGTGAGATGATGAGGATTTCTGTCTTGTTTGGATTAAGTATGAGGTTCAAGCTGGATAGGAGAGAGTTGATGGTTTGTAAGCAGATATTCCAATGCGCCCAAGTTTTTTGTAGTGATTCTGTGATGGGCATGAGAATCTGAATGTCATCAGCGAAAATATAATGTTTTAGCTTGAGGTTAGAGAGTAAGTGGCAGAGTGGAAGCAAGTAAATATTAAATAGCGTAGGAGAGAGGGATGATCCTTGTGGTACTCCTCGAGTTGATTTGATAGGATGCGATTCTTCATTGTTGATTTTTACTTTGTAGAATCTGTTCTCCAGAAACGATTGGAACCAGCTATGTGCTTCTCCTTGAATTCCTATGTCGGATAGCCGCTCGAGTAGTATGGTATGGTTGACTGTGTCGAATGCGGCGGATAGGTCAAGAAGAGCGAGGAGGTAAGGTTGTTTTTTTTCGAGATTAAGAAGTATGGTGTCGGATAACGATGTTAGGAGTGCTTCAGTGTTTTGAGATTTCCTGAAGCCGAATTGGAAAGGGGAGAGAATGTTGTTATCCTCCAGGTATTCCGACAATTGTTTGTTGACGAATCTTTCCATCACTCTTGAGATAAGGGGAAGGTTAGCGATAGGGCGGAAATTTGCAGGGTTATCCGTTGAAAGGTTTGGTTTTTTTAGTAACGGTTTCAAAACTGCTATTTTGAGTTGGTCTGGGACCTTTCCTTGTATTAAGGAGCAGTTGATGATGTCTGATATGGGTTTAGAAATGGTGTTAGGGGTCGCTAGGAGAAGATTGGAGGGTATGGTATCCAGAGGATGGGAAGATGGTTTGAGCTTCTTGAGAATAAGTTCGATTTCCAACGATGAAGGAGTTTCGAACGATGATAGGCTGTATTCTTTGTTATATGGTGAGGTTGTCGGCTGTAGTACTGTTGTTTGTTGGGTAAGGATAGGCTTGAGGAGGTTGGTGATCTTTTTGTCAAAGTAGATTGCTAGTTCCTCAGCTTTGTTGGCTGCTAGTTCATCTGGAATGCTAGGTGGAGTGGGTTTTGTTAGGGAAGATACAAATGAGAATAGAGCTTTTGGGTCCAGTGCAAAGTTGTGAATTTTTTTTGCAAAGAAGTCTTTTTTGGCTTTTAGGATGGCTAATCTGTATGTGTTGAGATGGGATTTATAATTTAGCGTTGTGATGGTGGAAGGAGATTTGCGCCAACTGTTTTGATGATGATGAGGAGGAAGAGCAGTCAGTGCAGGCACAGAGTGTGACTGATGCCCCTGGCGTAGCTTCTCAGGGTGCACCCACTACTTCAACTCCAGTGCCAGCATCCACCCCAAAGGCTATAGAGAAGGGATCACGAAAGAAATCTGTGATCTGGAGCCACTTTAAAGTGATGGAGGACCCACGTTTTGCTCAGTGTAATTACTGTGCCAGGGCTATTAGCAGAGGCAAGCAAATGGGACATCTAACTAATTTTGGCATAATGCATCATATGCAGAAACAACACCCAACAGTACTGCCATCTGGGGATGGTGGCAGTACCAACCAGGGACCCCTTTTACCAGGCAACATAAAGTGGTTGAAAAGAAGCAGAGTCACCCCACTCCCTCAGCCCCTTCTAGCAGTCAGAAGGCAGGCCGGCAGCCCCCTTCCATGTGTCAGAAGCAACAACCCACCATGGAGGAAATGGGGTGGTGTTCGTTAATGCTATCATGGGGAAGGAGGCAGGCAGCCTCAAAAGTTGTAACCAGTAGCATTGGGGAAATGATTGCCCTTGATGACCAGCCCTTGCAGATAGTGGAGAATGTGGGTTTCAAGCATTTTCTTAAAGTCTTAGTTACAAATTACAAAGTCCCCTCCAGAACCACATTTAGCATAAAGGTCATCCCCAGCCTGTACAACCAGTGTCACAGTCGCATCCAAGCACTGCTAGCTAAGGCAGAGGGGAGTGTGCATTTCACCTGCAATATCTGGACCGCACTAAATGCTGCACACTCTTACCTCTCCCTGACAGCACACTGGTGGGACCTGGCTGAGGCAGGGGCAGGCAGCAGCTCTATTAGTGAACAAGTATCAGGGTGGAGGTGGGCTTTACTGCACACCCACCTGATGGATGATGCCCATACCTCAGCCAATATTCTAGCATGCATCAGACAGATGCTGGCGGGCTGGCAGCTTCACCAGCAAGACAGGAATCTTCAGGCAGGGTTCTTTGTCACAGACAATGGTGCAAACATGGTAAAGGCAGTATGCGACGGGGGCTTTCAGAACATCCGATGTTTTGGACACACTCTGCACCTGGTAGTGAAGTCAGCTCTGGGGTTGGAGTCCAATCAGCAAGAGAATGAATAACTGCATATGTTAATACACAAGTACAGGGCCATCTCACTCACTCGCACCCCGCCGCTACAGACGATCCAGATTGCACCGTAGATGCCAGAAGTGACTCCTCCACAGTGAAGGGACTTCCCATGCACTCCAGCCCAGCCAGTAAACTCTATCCCCACCTGCCCCACTTATCTTAAGAATCAACCTCCCCCACACACGCAAACTACCATGGCAGCATACCCCATTCCCATTCTTAGCCTAGAACCATCCAACACATATTGCTCCATATCAACACTCCCACTGTGCAACACAAATCCTTCATACCTATCACAATCTCCCCTCTCACACAACTACCCAGCCTAACCACACTCTCCATCATCCTATTCAACTCACAATCACTTGGTAAAAAAGCCCCAATCCTTAACGACCTACTCCTCGACTGTAAGCCCAACATTTGTACAATCACTGAAACCTGGTTAAAACCCACTGACACAGTCTTCCTTAACCAACTCCCCACCCACCTATACAACCTCCACTCTATACCTAGACCTAAAAAAAAAAGTCGGAGGCATATTACTCGCCGCCAAAATACATCTTAAATTAAAACACATAAGCACTGACTCCCCATCCAGACTAGAAATTGGTCTCTTCACATCCCGAGAGCTGCAAATATGCTTAGTATAAACCCCCCAAAACCTACTTGAACAAAATCCCTCCCCTCTCATCAAATACTTTACAGTCAACCTGAATACAGACACCCCTACCATCTTCCTAGGAGAGTTTACTCTCCACGTAGATGACCCCCACCCCTCTTCATCCTGCTCAACTCCTTGAAAGCCCTAGGCTTTCAGCAACTCATCAAAACCCCTATACACAAAGCTGGACACTCACTCAACTTGCTCTTCATCAACTCCTCTGTTCTTGCCCAACAGCCCCCTTGCTGCACACTCATTCCCTGGTCTGACCATTCACTTATAAAAGCGCATGTATCCATAAAGACCTCCTCTACTACCCCACCCAAATACAACAATAGCATACAATTCAGAAAACCCTGCAATAAAAATGACCTAATTGCTGCCCTCACAAACACCCTCCACAAATTAGACCTTACCAAACCTGATGTAGCATTCTCCTCCTGGACCACTCTTACAACTAGCATAGCCAATAACTTCTGCCCCCCTCACCACCAAGATAATAAACCCCACACAGCCCACAAAATAACCTTGGTATACCCCAGCCCTAAAAAAATTCAAACACGACCTCAGACTGCTAGAAATAAAATGGTGCAAGAACCCTTCACCCACCCTACTTGCCCTTTTCAGATCCTCCCTACGCACATACAGACTTTCTATCCTTAAGACCAAGCGCAAACACTACGCAGCAAAAATTCATGACTACCAATTTAATCCCAAGGCCCTATTCGCCTATGTCACTGAGCTTACCAAAATAGCACCCCCCCCCCCCACTCCCGATGAGGAATCCAAACATAAATGTGAAGAACTCGCCCTATTCTTCCACAACAAAATAGCGAATCTCATGCTTCGCTTTTCCTCCCCATCCCCCCTAGCATCCTCACTCTGCAAACACAACGCGACTATGGACATGCTAGACACTACCTCAGCTCTAGAAATCGAAATGCTGTTAAAAAAGCTCAAGCCATCCTCACACCCCTTTGATATACTACCCACCAAATCCCTACTAAACATCCCTAACACCATTGCCAAGCCCACTGCGCAAATAATCAACTGCTCCCTCACCACAGGACTAGACCCTGACACATTAAAATTGGTGGTGGTCAAACCCATACTAAAAAAAACCAACCTTAACCCCTCTGATATATCCAACTACTGATGCATCTCCAACCTCCCCTTCCTCGCCAAAATCATGGAAATGCCACACTCTCAACCTACTTTGAAACCCATAACTGTTATAATTAGTGAGGTTTGGGTGGACCCTTGGACACTGTGGCAGCTGACCATGCCCAAGGGGGGATGTCCCGTGAGGGGTCACAGGTCAGGCTCAGCTTAGGACACATAAACACAGAGATTGATCTTTTATTAGACAATGTGGTGAAACCACCAGAGGTGGCAGTAGTGAGCAGCAGAAGTAGCCCGGCTGGGCTAGTATCCCTCAGGCGCTGGAACAGCGACTTCTCCGGTAGCAGTGCTGTAGTGGAAATAACTGAGAATAATGAGTACAGTGGAATATGCACAAAGCCCCGGTATGGAGAACCCCAGGATAGGGAGAGCATGCCCTCGAGGAGCGAGTACCTGATCCCTGAGAGCTGAGGGGCTTGAAGGTAATGTACTCACACAGCGGTTCCACGTAGGAGATGACACTAGGGCTGGAATGGAGGTAGGTCCTCGAGGAGCGAGTACCTGGTTCCAGGGAACAGCTCTGAGGTGAAATGGTAGTACTCACTGGTGTTGAAGATAGCAAATCCTTCCAGGTAGAAGAGAAAGTAGGAGCAGGCAGCGAGTCAGGGAACATGGGCCCTTGAGGAGCAAATACCGGTTTCCTGATAGCGACCTGAAAAGCAAGTGAGGACCCCGAGGAGCAGGAACCCCGTTAGCATTAAGAGTCCATTGGAAAATTGGAGAGGCAGAGTAGCTGGGTACGGAGAGCAAATCCCATCCGTAAGAATCCTCCCTAGCTAGCAACATCGTAGGCTTTAAATATCCAGGCAGTGTGACGTCATCACAGGGGGACGCCCCTGAGATTCACGCCAAGTAGGAAATAAGAGTGAGGGTCACGCGGCGCATGCACCCTAACGTACCAGCGGAGCATGACGGGATGCAGCGCCCAAGCCGGTCCGGGGACACTGGAGAGGACGGCAAGCAGACGCCGCGGCAGCCAGGCGTCCATTCATAGCTAGAGGAGATGCAAAGAAAGAAAGGTAGGCGGAGTGAAGCCGTCGGGAAGGGACGTTTGCAACAATAACATTCTCTCACCCAAACAATTTGGTTTCCGAAAATCCTTTAACATGGAAACCCTACAGCTTACTCTGACAGACACCATCCTCAAAGGAGCAGATCACGGTTGATCCTACATCCTAGCTCTACTTGACATTTCCGCGGCAATTGACTCCATGACCCATGACATTCTAATCACCCGCCTCTCAGAGATCGGTATCACAGGCACAGCCCTGCATTGGTTCACCTCTTATTTTGCGAACAGACATTACATAGTTAAAATTGGAAAATCAGAGTCCTCCCCCAACCTACTCACCCAAGGCGTTCCACAAGGGTCCTCCCTATCCTCCAACCTATTTAACATTTACCTCCTTCCACTCTGCCAGCTCCTCACAGAACTCGACCTCCCACACTTCATCTACATGGACGATGTCCAGATTCTCATTCCCATCAAGGAATCCCTTTCAAAATCTGGGAGAACTGCCTTAGCGCAATAAACCACCTCCTCACGAACCTCCACCTTGTCCTGAGCACAACAAAATCTGAACTTTTCATCATCTCTCAACACAACATTTCCATATACCCTTCTGACAAGAACCCCCCCGCAACCACAAATCCTTCCCTCAACCCCCCCCCCCCCCCGCAAACACATCATCCTTCCTTCAACATGCATGAAGCCTTGGAGTTACCATAGATACTCACCTGAACTTTAAAAAAGTTATCAATGCAACCATAAAAGATGCCTTTTTCAAAGTCCATGTCCTTAAAAAACTAAAACCCCTCCTCCACTTTAATGACTTTCGCACTGTCCTCCAAGCCACGATCCTCACAAAAATCGACTACTGCAACTCTTTACTCCTTGGCCACCCCGCCTCCTCCATCAAACCTTTACAAATCTTACAAAATGCAGCAGCCTGAATTCTAACCAACTCTTGCAAATGAGATCACATTACCCCGATCTTTAAGGAACTACACTGGCTGCCAATTTCCTCCCTTATACTCTACAAGACACTCTCTACTATACACAAAACCATATACAATGACAATATGAACTGATTCAATAATTCCCTTCGCCTAAACGCCCCCACACGCCCCACCAGAGCAGCATATAAAGGCACCCTACACCTACAAAAGAGCAAGCCTCCTCTATAGCAGGACCCACCCACTGGAATTCAATGCCCCCGGACCTTCGTCTTGAAACCTGTACACAAAAATTTTTTAAAAAGCTAAAAACATGGCTTTTTAAACAAGCTTTCCCAGATTAGCCTCTTTTCCATAGGGATGTGAATCGTGTCCTCGATCGTCTTAACGATCGATTTCGGCTGGGAGGGGGAGGGAATCGTATTGTTGCCATTTGGGGGGGTAAAATATCGTGAAAAATCGTGAAAAATCGTTAAAAAATCGAAAAATCGAAAAATCGAAAAACCGGCACATTAAAACCCCCTAAAACCCACCCCCGACCCTTTAAATTAAATCCCCCACCCTCCCGAACCCCCCCCCAAATAACTTAAATAACCTGCGGGTCCAGCGGCGGTCCGGAACGGCAGCGGTCCGGAACGGGCTCCTGCTCCTGCATCTTGTCGTCTTCGGCCGGCGCCATTTTCCAAATGGCGCCGAAAAATGGCGGCGGCCATAGACGAAAAAGATTGGACGGCAGGAGGTCCTTCCGGACCCCCGCTGGACTTTTGGCAAGTCTCATGGGGGTCAGGAGGCCCCCCACAAGCTGGCCAAAAGTTCCTGGAGGTCCAGCGGGGGTCAGGGAGCGATTTCCCGCCGCGAATCGTTTTCATACGGAAAATGGCGCCGGCAGGAGATCGACTGCAGGAGGTCGTTCAGCGAGGCGCCGGAACCCTCGCTGAACGACCTCCTGCAGTCGATCTCCTGCCGGCGCCATTTTCCGTACGGAAAATGGCGCCGGCCATACGCGTATGGCCGGCGCCATTTTCCGTACGAAAACGATTCGCGGCGGGAAATCGCTCCCTGACCCCCGCTGGACCTCCAGGAACTTTTGGCCAGCTTGTGGGGGGCCTCCTGACCCCCACGAGACTTGCCAAAAGTCCAGCGGGGGTCCGGAAGGACCTCCTGCCGTCCAATCTTTTTCGTCTATGGCCGCCGCCATTTTCCGGCGCCATTTTGGAAAATGGCGCCGGCCGAAGACGACAAGATGCAGGAGCAGGAGCCCGTTCCGGACCGCTGCCGTTCCGGACCGCCGCTGGACCCGCAGGTTATTTAAGTTATTTGGGGGGGTTCGGGAGGGTGGGGGATTTAATTTAAAGGGTCGGGGGTGGGTTTTAGGGGGTTTTAGTGTGCCGGCTCACGATTCTAACGATTTATAACGATAAATCGTTAGAATCTGTATTGTATTGTGTTCCATAACGGTTTAAGACGATATTAAAATTATCGGACGATAATTTTAATCGTCCTAAAACGATTCACATCCCTACTTTTCCACCATAACAGGACCAAGAATCTTTCTTCCCCCCAAACCCTCTCCTCCCTCCCTACTCCCCCCACCCCCCTGCCCGTCCTTCCTCCCTCTCCCTCCCTCTCAACCCCCCGCCCTTATGCCAGCAAAAAAAAAAAACAGATACCGCATTCTGTCTATTGCCTGCCAACTGTAAATCTTGTAAATATTTGTTGCTTTTGCTATTTTCTTAAGCCCTGTCATTCCCCCTCCTAGTTGCTTTTCCCCTGTTCAATGTCATTTCTCTCTTGTTATATGTTATATGTAAACTGATATGATGTCACAACAAATACCGGTATATAAAAACATTAAATAAATAAATTAAGTGCAGGAACATAGCAGCGCACTTCCACAGAAGTGTGAAGGCGGGGCATTTGGAGATGCCTCACAAGCGTCTCATTCAAGACATTGCCACCCGGTGGAATTCCATCTTTATGATGCTGCAGAGGTTAGTGGAGCTGCAGACACCCCTTCGTGACCTTTCTATGGAAATGGACATAGGTGTGCACAATCCCCTAGGGCATCATGATTGGTTAGTCATGAGTCAGCTGGTAAAAATCCTGCAGCCCTTCAAGGATGCCTCGGAGGAGCTGAGTTCCAGAAGTGCCACCTTGCTGACATCATCCCTATAGTTATTTTTCTGGAGGAAAATTTGGAGGGCTTTAACCAGGAAGAGGGAATGGCAGCAGAGGTGCTGCATTGTCTGGACTTTTTGCAGAAGCAGGTGCAAGAGAGATTAAGACCTTTAACAGAACACCACACATACATGCTCGCCACAGTCTGTGATCCCCGTGTGAAAGGGAAACTCGCCCTACAGTCCGATTGTCTCTTATTTGTGTGTGCTGTTAGTAAAAGTCTGTGAACAGGAGCGCCATAGGCAGAGACATTTTAGGCGTGAAGCAGAGGAGGAAACAGCGGGCACTTCAGAGAGTAGTGCTAGCCCAAGCAGGAGCAGCACTCTGTCAGTGATAGCTACTAATTCCTCCTCCACTTCAGAACGCCAAAGCCATGTTTCCCCTAAAAAATCATCTGTTTTGGAATGGGCTAGAGAGAAAACAGCTGGCATGAAGGACTCTCAGTCCACCCAAGCAAAGAAGACAACAGCACAAATGTCAGTGACACGGTATCTCTCAGAGCCGATAGAGAAAATGCAGACAGATCCGCTGGCATATTGGGCACACAAGTCCACTGTCTGGCCACACTTAGCCAGGTGGCTCAGCAATATCTGTCATGTCCAGCAACCAGTGTGCCCAGTGAATGTGTATTTTCAATGACAGGGGATATCATGAGCCCTCACTGCTCAAGGCTGACACCAAAGTTGATGGAAATGCTAGTGTTTTTGAAAATAAACCTGCCTTTGCTTGGGTTTCCAAATTTTCCATGTGAATGGCAAGATGAATTAAAGCAATTGAAAGCCTTGCAGCAACTCCAACTGCCTCCTATGCTTTAGATAATATCAGCACATGTACCTAACCTCAACCGCTGTGCCTGTCTGTCTAGCCCTTATGTCACTACAAGGGCCTGACCGCAACTAATGTGCCTGCTTGTCACGTTAATGCCTAATATGCTAAGAAGTTATTGGTTTTTAAGACTCTAGATATTTTTGTCCCCCAGGTTTAAGTTTCTTTAAGGGGATATGCAATGGTTCTGTAAATTTGAAAAATGTGAAGTTTTTTGTTTCCTAATTATGTACTGAACTTGCATGTCCATTTTCTTTATGTAAGATATTATCTTGCTGTATTGTTAAAATGATAAAAATAAAATTAAAAAAAAAAAGCAATTGAAAGTCTTGCAGCCGCTCCAACTGCCTCCTATGCTCCAGATAATATCAGCACATGTACCTGACCTCTAACACTGTGCCTGTCTGTCCACTGTCCAGACCTTACATCCCTACAAGGGCTTGACCTCAAACTCTGTGCCTGTCTGTCCACTGTCCAGGCCATATGTTCCTACAAGGGTTAGACCTCTAACGCTGTGCCTGTCCATCCAGGCCTTACGTCCCTACAAGCGACTGACCTCTAACGCTGTGCCAGTATGTCCATTGTCCAGGCTTTATGTCCCTACAAGGGCCTGACCTCTATCGCTGTGTCAGTCTGTCCACTGTCCAGACCATATGTCTCTACAAAGGCCTGACCTCAAATGCTGTACCTGTCCGTCCACTGTCCAGGCCATACGTCCCTACAAGGGCTTGACCTCTAATGCTGTGCCTCTCCATCCAGGCCTTATGTTCCTACCTCTAACGCTGTGCCAGTCTGTCCACTGTCCAGGCCTTAGGTCCCTATAAGGGCCTGACCTCTAACACTGTGCCAGTCTGTCCATTGTCCAGGCCGTATGTCCCTACAAGGGCCTGACCTTTATTGTTGCGCCTGTCTGTCCAGGCCTTACATCCCTAAAAGGGCTTGACCTCAAACTCTGTGGCTGTCTGTCCAGGCCTTATGTCCCTACAAGGGCCTGACCTCTGTGCCTGTCCGTCCACTGTCCAGGCCTTACGTCCATTTAAGGACTTTACCTCAAATGCTGTGCCTGTCCATCCACTGTCCAGGCCGTATGTCCCGACAAGGGCTTTTCCTCAAACTCTGTGCCTGTCTGTCCAGCTTGGAGCTTGGATATTTCATATGCTCAATGGTTTTCATTACCTTCATAATATGGGCCATTTTCACTAGATGTTTCTAGTACTATAGAAAACGTGGTAGCTGTACTCTAGTTCATCCTCTGAGTTCCCATAGATTACAGAGGCACTGTAGGGTAGAAAGTCAACATAGGTTGATATTGTAGATTTGGACTTGAGTAGCAGTTTTCTTATTTCTGAGAGCAAGTTCCTTTGTCATCAGCTGAAGTGCATAAGTATAGTTAATACCTTCTGGGTATTTACAAGGGCCTGACCTCAAACGCTGTGCCTGTCCATGCAGGTCTTACATCCTTACAAGGGCCTGACCTCTTACACTGTGCCTGTCTGTCCAGTAGGGGTGTGCATTCGGTCCCTACGTATTGGCAATCCACAACGGATGTGCCAATATTCGTTGTATTCGTGGGGAAGCGAAACGTATTGCGATTCCCCACGGATACAACAAATTTTCGCCGAATTATTAGGCCGCCAATTTAAACAAACCCCCCACCCTCCTGATCTCCCCCAAGACTTACCAAAACTCCCTGTTGGTCCAGCGGGGGGGTCCGGGAGCCCATCCCATGCACTCTACACCCTCGGTACCAGTTCAAAATGGCGACGATAGCCTTTGCCCTACTATATCACAGGGGCTACCGGTGCCATTGGTCAGCCCCTGTCACATGGCCATCGGTGCCATCTTGTGCTCCTGCCATGTGACAGGGGCTGACCAATGGCACCGGTAGCCCCTGTGACATAGTAAGGGCAAGGCTATCGTCGCCATTTTGGTTCCTGGCACCCAACGGCATGAGTGCAGGAGATCACTCCCGGACCCCCGCTGGACCCCCAGGGACTTTTGGCCAGCTTGGGGGGGGGGCCTCCTGACCCCCAAAAGACTTGCCAAAAGTCCAGCGGAGATCCGGGAGCAACCTCCTGCACTCAGGCCGTATTGCCAGTATTCAAAATGGTGCTGGCGCTAGCCTTTGCCCTCACTATATCACAGGGGCCAAGGGTCGGCCCTGTGACATAAAGAGGGCAAAGGCTAGCGCCGGTGCCATTTTGAGTACTGGCAGTAGGGATGTGAATCGTTTTTTGACGATTTAAAATATCGTCCGATATATTTTAAATCGTCAAAAATCGTTAGAGCCGCGATACAATAACAATTCCCCCGATTTATCGTCAAAAAATCGTAAATCGGGGGAAGGGGGAGGGGAAGGGGGAGGGCGGGAAAACCGGCACACTAACACAACCCTAAAACCCACCCCGACCCTTTAAAATAAATCCCCCACCCTCCCGAACCCCCCAAAAATGCCTTAAATTACCTGGGGTCCAGAGGAAGGGTCCCGGTGTGATCTTTTACTCTCGGACCTCCGGGTGCGTTGTAGAAATGGCGCCGGCGCTACCTTTGCCTTGTCATATGACAGGTCAAAGGTAGCGCCGGCGCCATTTTGTTTTTTGTCCCCGATGTCACGAGCGTAGATCGCTCCCGGACCCCCGCTGGACCCCCAGGGACTTTTGGCCAGCTTGGGGGGGCCTCCTGACCCCCACAAGACTTGCCAAAAGTCCAGCGGGGGTCCAGGAACGACTTCCTGCACGCGAATCGTTTTTCCGTATGGAAAAACGATTTGCGGTAGGAGATCGCTCCCGGACCCCCGCTGGACCCCCAGGGACTTTTGGCCAGCTTGGGGGGGCCTCCTGACCCCCACAAGACTTGCCAAAAGTCCAGCGGGGGTCCGGAACGACCTCCTGCAGTCGAATTGTGTTGCCTTACGGCCGGCGCCATTTTGTGCAAAATGGCGCTGGCCGTAAGGCAACACGATTCGACTGCAGGAGGTCGTTCCGGACCCCTGCTGGACTTTTGGCAAGTCTTGTGGGGGTCAGGAGGCCCCCCCAAGCTGGCCAAAAGTCCCTGGGGGTCCAGCGGGGGTCCGGGAGCGATCTCCTACGCTCCTGACGTCGGGGGACAAAAAACAAAATGGCGCCGGTGCTACCTTTGACCTGTCATATGACAAGGCAAAGGTAGCGCCGGCGCCATTTCTACAACGCACCCGGAGGTCCGAGAGTAAAAGATCACACCGGGACCCTTCCTCTGGACCCCAGGTAATTTAAGGCATTTTGGGAGGGTTCGGGAGGGTGGGGGATTTATTTTAAAGGGTCGGGGTGGGTTTTAGGGTTGTGTTAGTGTGCCAGTTTTCCCTCCCTCCCCCTTCCCCTCCCCTCCACTGGACCCCAAGTAATTTAAGGTATTTTGGGGGGTTCGGGAGGGTGGGAGATTTATTTTAAAGGGTCGGGGTGGGTTTTAGGGATGTTTTAGTGTGCCGATTTTCGATTTACACGATTTACACGATATTTAAAAAACCCAAACTGCGACGATCCGATTCCCTCCCCCATCCAGCCGAAATCGATCGTTAAGACGATCGATCACACGATTCACATCTCTAACTGGCAGCCGCTAGCCTTTGCCCTCACTATGTCATCGTTAACAAGTAGCACATTTAAGACTAAGCGGACAGCGGAGAAAATTCTTTTTCACTCAACGCACAATAAAGCTCTGGAATTTGTTGCCAGAGGATGTGGTTAGTGCAGTTAGTGTAGCTGGTTTCAAAAAAGGTTTGTATAAGTTCTTGGAGGAGAAGTCCATTAATGGCTATTAATCAATTTTACTTAGGGAATAGCCACTGCTATTAATTGCATCAGTAGCATGGGATCTTCTTAGTAATTGCCAGGTTCTTGTGGCCTGGTTTTGGCCTCTGTTGGAAACAGGATGCTGGGCTTGATGGACCCTTGGTCTGACCCAGCATGGCAATTTCTTATGTTCTTATGTTCGGTTCAATGATATGTTGAGGTTCTTCTGGTACATCCTCGGAGAGGAATGAGTGAGATAGAGCATCTGCTCTGACATTCTTATCTCCAGGGTGGTACTTCAGCACAAAGTCAAACCTGTTAAAGAACAGGGACCATCTCGCTTGCCTATGGTTTTGGCATTGAGCATGGTGGAGGTACTCCAGATTCTTGTGATCTATGAAAACTGTGATCTGATGTTGTGCACCTTCAAGTCAGGGTCTCCATTCTTCAAATGCCATCTTTATTGTCAGTAATTCTTTATCCCCTATGCTGTAGTTCGCTGGCGAGAAGTGACGGGAGAAAAATGAGCATGGGTGTAGAGTCTTGGAATAACTGTACTGGCTTAACACGGCCCCTACACCCACATCAGAGGTATCGACCTCTATGATGAAGGGCCGGTTCGGATCCAGATGTCTGAGGCATGGATTGCTTGAAAAGGCGTCTTTCAATTTCTAGAATGCTGTTACTGCCTCCGGAGACCAAATGGCAACATTGGCACCTTTCTTGGTCATCGCTGTCAGCGGGGCAGTTAGTGAGGAGTAGTTCTTGATGAAAGTTCTATAATAATTCGTAAATCCCAGAAAACGTCTGAGAGCCTTGAGACTTGTGGGTTGTGTCCATTTCTTAATGCTCTCCAGCTTTTGTAGGTCCATTTGAAAGCCTTGATTGGAAACAATGTACCCTAAGAAAGGCACTGATTCCTTGTGGAACTCGCATTTTGACAGCTTGGCATATAAGCGGTTCTCGCGGAGTCTTTGCAATACCCTTTTTACATCTTCCAGATGAGTGTTCATGTCTTGGGAAAAGATCAAGATGTCATCCAAGTAAACAATGACACATTTATAGAGTAGATCGCGTAGGATGTCATTCATTAAGCTTTGGAAGACAGCCGGGGCATTGCACAGTCCGAAGGGCATTACTAAATACTCAAAGTGACCATTCCAGGTATTGAAGGCTGTCTTCCATTCATCGCCAGAGCGAATCCGAACTACATTGTAGGCTCCCTTGAGATCAAGCTTGGAGAATATCTTGGCTCCCTGTAGTCTGTCAAATAGCTCTGAGATGAGTGGTAAGGGATAGCGGTCTTTCACAGTGATCTCGTTTAGACCACTGTAGTCAATGCATGGATGCAATGTTCCATCCTTCTTCCCCACAAAGAAGAAGCTTGCACTGGCAGGAGACTTGGAGGGTTGAATGAAACCTTTCTGGAGATTCTTTTGTATATATTCAGACATAGCCTTGTTCTCTGCCATGGAGAGAAGGTAAACTCTTCCTTTGGGTGGTTCCGTATTAGGCTTCAAGTTGATGACACAGTCATAGGCTCTGTGTGGAGGAAGTATGTCTGCTAGGGGTGTGCATTCGGTCCCTACGTATTGGCAATCCGCAACGGATGTGCCAATATTCGTTGTATTCGTGGGGAAGCGAAACGTATCGCGATTCCCCACGAATACAACAAATTTTCGCCAAATTATTCGGCCGCCAATTTAAACAACCCCCCCCAGCAGTCAGCCCCTGTGACATAGTGAGGGCAAAGGTAGCGCCGGTGCCATTTTGAATATTGGCAATACGGCCCGAGTGCAGGAGGTCACTCCCGGACCCCCGCTGGACTTTTGGAAAGTCTTGTGGGGGTCAGGAGGCCCCCCCAAGCTGGCCAAAAGTCCCTGGGGGTCCAGCGGGGGTCCGGGAGCGATCTCCTGCACTCGTGCCATCGGGTGCCAGGAACCAAAATGGCGCCCTTAGCCTTGCCCTTACTATGTCACAGGGGCTACCGGTGCCATTGGTCAGCCCCTGTCACATGGCAGGAGCACAAGATGGCGCTGATGGCCATGTGACAGGGGCTGACCAATGGCACCGGTAGCCCCTGTGACATAGTAGGGCAAAGGCTATCGGCGCCATTTTGAACTGGTACCGAGGGTGTGAGAGTGCTCCCGGACCCCCGCTGGACCACCAGGGAGTTTTGGTAAGTCTTGGGGTGATCAGGAGGGTGGGGAGTTGTAGTAAATTTAATTTTAGCCGGGTAACGAATAGGATTCGACATATAACCGTATCGGGACGCCATACAGACATATGCAACGTATCTGCCCCCCGACGAATACGTATCCCGAATGCAACGTATGGCGTCCCTCTGCACATCCCTAATGTCTGCAGCTTCTTTGGAAAACACGTCTTGAAAAGATGCATACTGAGGCGGCAACCCAGGCATCAATGGGGTAGTAGGCATGCAGGATATAGGTGAGACCTCCATCAGACATGTACCCTGGCACTCTGGACCCCAACGTGAAAGCTCCAGAGGAGCCCAATTGAATGGAGGCATATGCTGCTGCAGCCATGGTAGCCTCAGTATTATAGGGTACATAGCCTTCTCTAGGACAAAAAAGAAGATTGTCTCTGAGTGAAGAGCACCAGTCCATAAACTCACTGGTTCGGTGAGCTGAGTTACTTCACCCGGTAAAGGCTCCCCATGGATTAAATATAGGAGTAGTGGAGTTGTCATGGTAGTAGTGGAAATCCGCAAGTGCTCCACTAATCGTTTCAAAATGAAGTTGCCTCCTGCCCTTGAATACACTAGGGCAAGAGTCTGGTATTCTAAAGGTCCGCAGATTAAGGATACAGGAAGAGAGAGTGGAGGAGAGGATGGAGTTAGACCTAAGAAGAATCCTCCTGCAGGACTTAGGTCTGCCAGTTTCCCGTACATATAGGGTATGTTTGTACAGCATGGCCAGCCTGGCCACAATACATGCATAGTCCCAACCTCTTCCGTGTTCTTCTCTCTTTTGACATCAGGTGACTGTGGCCTAGTTGCATTGGTTCTTCTTCGCCAGCAAATGGACCTGAGGAAACAGACCTGGGAGTAGACTTAACTCGAGTCTCATCCTGAAGTACTCTTTTGGGGGGCTTGGCTTCTTGAACATTGTCACGAAGCCGGTGATCAATCCTGGTTGCCAACTTCACCAGTTCAGCCAAGGTTTCAGGCATCTCACAAGCTCCCAGCTCGTCTTTCAAATGAGAGTTCAGTCCTTCAAAGAAAAGGGTCTTCAGGCATTTAGGATCCCAATGAAACTCAGATGCCAGTGTCTTGAATTCAATGGCAAAGTCCGACAAAGGTTTAATACCTTGCTTCAAGTGAACCAATGAAGATCCTGCAATGATGTGCCGGGCAGGGTCATCAAAAACTGATCTGAATAGTTCAAGGAACCCGGCGAGGTCATGTAGGAAAGAGTCATCGCGCTCCCACAGTGAAGAGGCCCAAGCCAGCGCTCTTCCATCCAGATAAGACAAAATGTAGGTGGTATTGGCATATGCTGTGGGGAAATGATTAGGTTGTAGAGAAAAGTGCATGCAACATTGTTTGATAAATCCTCTACATCTCCACACTTCCCCTGAGAAGCGAGTTGGAGCAGATAGAGGTACAATAGCCTTGACCGTCACTTCAGGCGGTGTAACTTCTTTACCTGTGGTGGTAGATTAATTCATCTGGGTGCAGTTGATTAAATGCAGCAACCAAAGTCTCCAGCGTGTTCTGTTGTTCAGAGATTTGCTGGGCCAGGCCGGGAATGGCCTGCAATGCAGTAAGCTGAGCCGAATCTATGGAGTTTGCAATCTGTTAGGGTTTTGAGGTGTTTGGGTGGATTCTTAGGTACTGTGGCAGATGACCACACCCACGGGGAGGAGCCCTGTGGAGAGCCACAGTACTGGGCTTGACTCAGGACGCACAAACACTGAATTGTCTTTTATTATACAGCAGATGTAAGCCACCAAAGGTGGCAGTAGTGAGCAGGTTCTGAAGTAGCAGTCCAGGGACCCTCGGCAGAGGGACCCTTCTCATCAAGTTGGTATAGGGAGGTTCCGGTGTAGGGATCCCAGCACGGCAAAGCTGTAGATGAGATAGAATTAGATTACTCACTGGATGGTAGCTGTGATGTAGAAGGTTTCCACCAGGCAGAAGTAGATGGTTCCAGGCACCGAGGCAGGGAGAGCAGGCCCTCGAAGAGCAAGTACCTGATCCCAGTAAGGCACCAGAAAGAAGAAGAAGGGCCCCGAGGAGCAGGTACCCAGGTTAGTAGATACCCCGAAGGGCAGAGAGAAAGTTTCCAGCGGCTGCACGGAAGCAGCAGAGCAGCGTAAACCGGAGGAGTCCAAACCAAAATCCAGTCCTTTCCAGTCGTTGCAAACTCGATTAGCTAGCAAATGCGGGCAAGCTAAATACCTGGATGTTGTGATGTCACTCGAGGGGGATGCCCCCGAGGTTCACGCCATAGTCAGAATAAAGATGTGGGTAGCGCATGCATGCTCACCCTAGCAGGGCCTTGGGAGGAACATGGCGGGAGGCAACACCATAGCCATTCTGGGGATGCCGGAGAGGACAGCTTGCAGACGCAGTGGTAGCCATTTTCCCAAGGTAAGCGGGAGGAGCCAAGAATAAGGTGAGGCATACGGGGCGAAGCTGTCTGAGACTGACGGACGCAACAGAAAGGGAACTCTCCCCGGGTGTAGCCAGCCTATCTCTTAGTACCCGTTGACCCATGTTGAACCAGAACCGCTGTTCACATGGAAACTTCCTCCATGTTGACTCGTCATGCTTGAATGCTTGTGCTCCACTCTAGGGGCCAACACATTTCAGGAACCGACAAGAGAGGGAGCAATTTTAGATCTAATTCTCAGTGAAGGACAGGATTTGGTGAGAGAGATAATGGTGGTGGGGCCGCTTGGCAATAGTGATCATAATATGATCAAATTTGAATTAATGACTGGAAGGGGGACATTAAGCAAATCCATGGCTCTCGTGCTACATTTTCAAAAGGGAAACTGATAAAATGAGAAACATTGTATTAAAAAAACTGAAAGGAGCAGCTAGAAAGGTAAAAAGTGTGCAAGAGGCGTGGTCATTGTTAAAAAATACCATCCTAGAAGCACAGTCCAGATGTATTCCACACATTAAAAAAGGTGGAAAGAAGGCAAAATGATTACCGGCATGGTTAAAAGGGGAGGTGAAAGAAGCTATTTTAGCCAAAAGATCTTTATTCAAAAATTGGAAGAAGGATCCAACAGAAGAAAATAGGATAATGCATAAGCGTTGGCAAGTTAAATGTAAGACATTGATAAGACAGGCTAAGAGAGAATTTGAAAAATAGTTGGCCATAGAGGCAAAAACTCACAGGAAAAACCTTTTGAAATATATCCGAAGCAGAAAGCCTGTGAGGGAGTCAGTTGAACTGTTAGATGATCGAGGGGTTAAAGGGGCACTTAGAGAAGATAAGGCCATCACGTAAAGATTAAATGATTTCTTTGCTTCGGTGTTTACTAAAGAGTATGTTGGGAAGATACCAGTTCCAGAGAAGGTTCAGATGGACTGAACCAAATCACGGTGAACATAGAAGATATGGTAGGCCTGATTGATAAATTGAAAAGTAGTAAATCACCTGGACCGGATGGTATACACCCCAGAGTTCTGAAAACTCAAAAATGAAATTTCAGACCTATTAGTAAAAATTTGTAACCTATCATTAAATTCATTAGGGATGTGCAGACAAAAAGTTTATGTTCATAAGTCCATAAGTCAAAAGGGGGGGTCAATTTCGGTCAATATGGACATATGTAGAATTCTATAAGTTGAGTCTATGTCCATACGTGCACCGATTCCCTAAATAAAAATGTAAACCCCTCACCCTCCTTAATCCCCCCCAAGACTTACCAAAACTCCCTGGTGGTCGAGCGGGGAGTCAGGACGCCATTCCTGTATTTCTTTGCGAGGAGCACGTGACGTCGGCGTCACGTCGGAGTGACGCGGACGTCACGTGATTTCCCGCGCGTTCGCTCCGGGACCCTCGTTTGGCTCAGCTTGGGGGGGGGGCTCCTGACCCCCCAAGCTGGCCAAAAGTTCCGGTTGTGTCCAACGAGGGTTCCGGAGCGAACGCACGGGGAATCACGTGACGTCCGCGTCACTCCGACGTGACGCCGACGTCACGTGCTCCTCGCAAAGGAATACAGGAATGGCATCCTGACTCCCCGCTCGACCACCAGGGAGTTTTGGTAAGTCTTGGGGGGGGGGATTAAGGAGGGTGAGGGGTTTAAATTTTTATTTAGGATCAACAATCGCGATTTCCAACGTATTCAACATAGCTATGTTGAATAAGTTGGAAATCCGATCGTTTTCGCCTCATCACTTTTTTAAGTTAAAAAAAAAATTACGTTGCGTTTTACATATGCGTTCAAAACGAATGCACACCCCTAAAATTCATCCATTGTACCTGAAGACTGGAGGATAGCTAATGTAACCCCAATATTTAAAAAGGGCTCCAGAGGCGATCCAGGAAACTACAGACTGGTTAGCCTGACTTCAGTGCCAGGAAAAATAGTGGAAAGTGTTCTAAGCATCAAAATCACAGAACATATAGAAAGACATGGTTTAATGGAACAAAGTCAGCATGGCTTTACCCAAAGCAAGTCTTGCCTCACAAATCTGCTTCACTTGTTTGAAGGAGTTAATAAACATGTGGATAAAGGTGAACTGGTAGATGTAGTGTACTTGGATTTTCAGAAGGCATTTGAGAGGCTTCTAGGAAAAGTAAGATGTCATGGTATAGGTGGCGATGTCCTTTCGTGGATTACAAACTGGCTAAAAGACAGGAAACAGAGAGTAGGATTAAATGGACAATTTTCTCAGTGGAAGGGAGTGGGCAGTGGAGTGCTTCAGGGATCTGTATTGGGACCCTTATTTTTCAATATATTTATAAATGATCTGGAAAGAAATATGACGAGTGATGTAATCAAATTTGCCAATGATACAAAATTGTTCAGAGTAGTTAAATCACAGGTAGATTGTGATAAATTGCAGGAAGACCTTGTGAGATTGGAAAATTGGGCATCAAAATGGCAGATGAAATTTAATGTGGATAATTGCAAGGTGATGCATATAGGGAAAAATAACCCATGCTATAATTAAACAATGTTGGGTTCCATATTAGGTGCTACCACCCAAGAAAGAGATCTAGGCGTCATAGTGGATAACACATTGAAATCATCGGTTCTGTGTGCTGCGGCAGTCAAAAAACAAACAGAATGTTGGGATTTATTAGGACGGGAATGGTGAATAAAACAGAAAATGTCATAATGTCTCTGTATCGCTCCATGGTGAGCCCCACCTTGAATACTGTATACAATTCTGGTCTCCACATCTCAAAAAAGATATCATTGTGATGGAGAAGGTACAGAGAAGGGCAACCAAAATGATAAGGGGAATGGAACAGCTCGCCTATGAGGAAAGACTAAAGAGGTTAGAACTTTTCAGCTTGGAGAAGAGACGGCTGAGGGGGGATATGATAGAGGTGTTTAAAATCATGAGAGGTCTAGATCGGGTAGATGTGAATTGGTTATTTCGTCTTTCAGATAATAGAAAGACTAGGGGGCACTCCATGAAGTTAGCATGTGGCACATTTAAAACTAATCAGAGAAAGTTCTTCTTCACTCAACGCACAATTAAACTCTGGAATTTGTTGCCAAAGGATGTGGTTAGTTCATTTAGTATAGCTGTCTTTAAAAAAGGACTGGATAAGTTCTTGGAGAAGAAGTCCATTACCTGCTATTAATTAAGTTGACTTAGAAAATAGCCACTGCTATTACTCTCAACGGTAACATGAAATAGACTTAGTTTTTGGGTACTTGCCAGGTTCTTTTGGCCTGGATTGGAAACAGGATGCTGGGCTTGATGGACCCTTGGTCTGACCCAGTATGGCATGTTCTTATGTTCTTATGTTCTTAGGGATCCCTTTCCTGTGCAAAGGAAAGGGAACTCTCCCCGGGTGTAGCCAGCCAATCTCTTAGCACCCGTTGACCCATGTTGAACCGCTGTTCACATAGAAAACTCCTCCACATTGACTCGCCATACTTGAAGGCTCTTGCTCCACTCTAGGGGCCAACCCATTCTAGGGAGCCCTTTCCTGCGCAAAGGAAAGGGAACTCTCCCCAGGTGTAGCCAGCCTATCTCTTAGTGCCCGTTGACCCATGTTGTACCAGAACCGCTGTTCACATGTTAACCTCCTCCACGTCAGCTCTCCATGCTTGAAGGATCGTGCTCCACTCTAGGGGCCAACAACCCATTCTAGGGAGCCCTTTCCTGCGCAAAGGAAAGGGAACTCTCCCTGGTTGTAGCCAGCCTATCTCTTAACACCCACTGACCCATGTTGAACCGCTGTTCACATGGAAACCTCCTCCACGTCAGCTCTCCATGCTTGAAGGACCATGCTCCACTCTAGGGGCCAACAATCCATTCTAGGGAGCTCTTTCCTGCGCAAAGGAAAGGGAACTCTCCCTGGTTGTAGCCAGCCTATCTCTTTACACCCACTGACCCTTGTTGAACTGCTGTTCACATGGAAACCTCCTCCTCCTTGGCCTTCAAAATTCTCGTTTGTATATCTGCTATGTCTACCAGATTTTAAAAGACCAGTAAGAGCTCACTATAAGCCAATGGAAACACCCCACTCTACTGGTGAACCCTTTCTAGGGAGCCCTTTCCTATGCAAAGGAAAGGGAACTCCCCAGGGGCCAGCCTGTCTTGCCCTTATCAAACCACAGGGACCAGACTACCTCTGCTCTGCCAGCCTGTCTTGCCCTATCAACTTTCTGCCACTCTACCTTGCTGCCTTACACCAGATGACTCACTCTACTCCTTGTGGTGTTCTTGCCACTATCATGGTTCCTCAGTGTGTTGGTGCTAGTCTTTCTGCTTCTTTGTCCCTTTATCGGCACCTTGTGCTTTTTTCTGACACTCTTTCTGCTTGCTATTTTCCCCCTTTATTATGCTGTAGGATGTGGATGTCACTTGTCTTGCCACTTTGCCTGTCGTGCTGCCTTCAAGGGTTCATGCAACTTTTATCAGTGCTCTCTTTTGAAGCTGTGGTGTGTTTTTGACACTCTCGCTGTTGCTTTGCACCACTGTTAAACCACTCTTGTCACTCCTGGTACCCCTTTGCCCCTTTACAGTACCTTAGGCTATTCATGCCACTTTGGTGCCACTTTGTCACAGTCTAAGTACCTTGGAGCTCTTTTCTCGTTCTGATGATTGCTTCCCAGAAGTTTCATCAGAATTGATAAGAAAACCCCAATTCTGCAGCCAAAAATATTGACTTTAATGGGAAAAAGGAAAACGAATAAAACTAATCAACAAATTGTTTTTCCCCTTATGAAACTAATGCAACAAATTTGGGTCCCGGCGAAACAAAAACCGAATCGAAACACATTTTTTCCTTCTGCACATCCCTAATAAATACCACATTGCAAATTGTGTATGCACATTTTTCATTTGTATTCAAGTGGGAGGAGTTTGGGCAGAGTAAATGTAAATGAGGATCAGTTAGCGTGGCGTGCGATAGAGTAATTGTGATAATAAAGTTTTGCACTTTTCTCTTACTGGTTGTGATGGTGCGATAGAGTAATGCCAGTTTTAATGCTGGAATTAACCAGACTTGTTTCCTGTGCATTGTGCGTGCGTTAGCCCTGCATTATTAGCTTAAAACATTTGTATTGCAGTTCGGGGGTGGAGAGAGAGCCTCTATGGAAGCTCATTTATATCTGAACTTTTTATACCATTGTAAGAGGGGACATTATGAACTCAGGGTGAGGTTGGGGCGGGGGGGGGGGGGTGAGTTGGGTTCTGGAGTACAGTTTTGCATGCCCAGTCATACATACCATCAGTGAAAATTTAATGTGATTTGGAGTGATGAAAGGTGAAGAAGAGTAGATTTGTACCATGTTCTCTCTACCTTACTTGTTGCACTCTGCTTTAGGGATGTGAATCGTTTTAGGACGATTAAAATTATCGTCCGATAATTTTAATATCGTCTTAAACCGTTATGGAACACAATACAATACAGATTCTAACGATTTATCGTTATAAATCGTTAGAATCGTGAGCCGGCACACTAAAACCCCCTAAAACCCACCCCCGACCCTTTAAATTAAATCCCCCACCCTCCCGAACCCCCCCCAAATAACTTAAATAACCTGCGGGTCCAGCGGCGGTCCGGAACGGCAGCGGTCCGGAACGGGCTCCTGCTCCTGCATCTTGTCGTCTTCGGCCGGCGCCATTTTCCAAAATGGCGCCAAAAATGGCGGCGGCCATAGACGAAAAAGATTGGACGGCAGGAGGTCCTTCCGGACCCCCGCTGGACTTTTGGCAAGTCTCGTGGGGGTCAGGAGGCCCCCCACAAGCTGGCCAAAAGTTCCTGGAGGTCCAGCGGGGGTCAGGGAGCGATTTCCCGCCGCGAATCGTTTTCGTACGGAAAATGGCGCCGGCAGGAGATCGACTGCAGGAGGTCGTTCAGCGAGGGTTCCGGCGCCTCGCTGAACGACCTCCTGCAGTCGATCTCCTGCCGGCGCCATTTTCCGTACGAAAACGATTCGCGGCGGGAAATCGCTCCCTGACCCCCGCTGGACCTCCAGGAACTTTTGGCCAGCTTGTGGGGGGCCTCCTGACCCCCACGAGACTTGCCAAAAGTCCAGCGGGGGTCCGGAAGGACCTCCTGCCGTCCAATCTTTTTCGTCTATGGCCGCCGCCATTTTTCGGCGCCATTTTGGAAAATGGCGCCGGCCGAAGACGACAAGATGCAGGAGCAGGAGCCCGTTCCGGACCGCTGCCGTTCCGGACCGCCGCTGGACCCGCAGGTTATTTAAGTTATTTGGGGGTGGGGGATTTAATTTAAAGGGTCGGGGGTGGGTTTTAGGGGGTTTTAATGTGCCGGTTTTTCGATTTTTCGATTTTTCGATTTTTTAACGATTTTCACGATTTTTCACGATATTTTACCCCCCCAAACGGCAACAATACGATTCCCTCCCCCTCCCAGCCGAAATCGATCGTTAAGACGATCGAGGACACGATTCACATCCCTACTCTGCTTCACTGATGGTAACTGAGCTGTTCATATGTATGACTGTGCATGTAAAACTGCTCCCCAAAACCCAACTCACCCCCCCCCCCCCCAAATCTCACCTCAAGCTACTAGTGCCCCCTGTTACAGTGGTATAAATAGTTAACTTTTTTGTGCTCCTCTACAGAGGCTCTCTCTTCTCTCTCTCTCCCCCAGCAGCCAAAAACAGCTTAGCTTGTGATGTGAAAATGATGTGGTTCTAGGAAAATTAGCCTAACAATGCCCCTTTTTTATAGCAAACTGATGAATCTAGGCCTCTGTTCCTTTAGGAAATAATGATGATGATAGTTTTTATGAGAGGAAGAAGCCCACAGTGACTCCTTAACATTTCTTTGAACAAAATGGTGGGGAGGTTTTACAATGCATCAAACTCTGTTTTCTGTTCTAATTAGGCTTCTATGCCCTGTAGGGAGCAACCAACTATTTGTTCCATGTTGCATTACAGGAAGCCAGCTTGGTGATGCACTGTTATATAGTTTATATTCCTTTGTTTAGAGCACAGTAGGTGGTCAAGCAAGTTAGAAGTTTACCTAAATAAATATGAAGACATCCTAGACCAGTCTTCACCACTCACACTCAAATGTATAAAACATATCACGTGTACTTGGAGGTCAAAGGCTGCAGCTTTATTACAATTCAGTACCCAAGCCAACACCTCATAAGCTTCACTTATTAAAAAAATAGCCAATCCCATACTCCGGCCCCAAGGGATGAACCATAATGACCCAGCAAACTAAACTACCCCCAAGTCCCCCAACAAAACCAAAATATAAAAAAAACAGTAAAAAGTGGGTGGAGGGGCAAAACCAGAACAGCGAAGATACTGTGATACCTGCTTTCTTGCCTTTAAAAACTAGACTATGTTATGGCTGCCCGCGACCGGCTCAACTCTCATCATGTCATGCTTGGCTCTCTATTCCTGGTATACTCGTGGCTGTGGCCAGTCGCTGCCACCGTGTTCCTCCTGGCTCCCTCTGCTCCGCATGGCGGCTGGGATGCCGCCGACCAGCATTCCAACCATGGGCCTTCCTAGGCGCATGTGCACGCCATCTGTCCTCCCTTTAAAGGGCCAATGGCGGGAACTTCAGTCTCATCCCTGGCCGATGACATCACTGGCCCGGGATATTTAAGGACTACTTCCAGCCACCACTAACTGACTTGGCAACAAGTTCCCTGGTTCCTTTCCGGTGCTTGCTCCAGTACTCTGGACCTGTTGTTCCTGCTCTACGGATCCCTGCGCTTCTCGTCGGAATCCTGTCTCGGCGCTTCCCACTCTTAGGGGCCTGGCTCAGCGCTTCCTCACCTAGGACCCTGTCTCGGCATTTCCGACTCCTTGGGGCCTGGCTCAGCGCCTCTACACTTGGGACCCTGCCGTGGCACTTCCTGCTCCGCGGGACCAGCCTCAGCGCTTCTACATTGGAGATCCTGCTTCAGTGCTTTCTCTCTTCAAGTCCTAGCTCAGTGCTGCTACATCAAGAGCCCCTTTCGTGGCGCTTCCACCCCTTGAGGTCTGGGTTGTAGCTTCTATGTCACAGGACGCTATCTCTATGCTTCTGTTCTAGAACCGTCTCAGCGCTTCGACATTACTGGACTGTGTCTCTGTGCCCTCGCTCCTTGGGGAACCTCTCAGCGCTTCTACATCACAGGGGCCTGTTACAGCACTGTTGTTTCTCAGGCAGTCCCTCTAAGCTACTGCTCTACTCATACCTGCTACAGCAGATCCCCCACTCTAGCCCTGCTTCAGCATACCACTATACAAGCCTCTGCTTCTGCACTTCCTCTCCTCTGGGCCACTCCCACATGGTCTTGCTCTACTGTGGTGGCTTATCACCCCTTGAGGCTATCTCTCCCTCTCCCTTCAAGATTACCTCAGTCTTGGACTATACCTAACTTCACCTACTCTCTCTGCTTCCAGCTGCCTACTCTCTCTGGGACCAGCCACACAGAGGTGCTCCTAAGATTAGCCGGCCCAGGTACCCAAGGGCTCAACTTGTGGGGAACGGGGACCGGTACTGGCGAAGTTCCTGTTTGCCTCTGTACCCGGCCAGCCTCACCTCCCAACGGTGGGGACCTGTGGGGCCCAACCCCTCAGGTAGCGTCAACCCCACCTAGGCCAAGGGTCCGTAAATCCTAACAAACTAGGGGGCAATCTATGTTCACTGGGGGTCTGTTAAGTCCAGTTGCTCCGGTAATGCACGAATGCCACCAAACCTCCCAGCCTTACTAATTGCTACCCTCCCCTTCCCCTTCTGAGCCCACCAGTCACACGGACTGGCTTCCAGCAGCAACAGGGGGAGGGTACAGGGGGTTGGGCGGAACAAGCAAGGAAGGGTCATATCTCATGGCCAGCCAGAGGCCCACATTAACTCAGGCAGCCCAGGACCAGCCTTAAATGCTATTCCACAGAATTGTTCCCAAGCCCTATTGGCTGCTATACAATGAAATTTGGAGATGTGTAAATATCACACACAGATCACACCAGAATATCTCTTGCACTTGCCTGAATACACCAAGTCCTATTTGTCCCAGTAATCAACCATCTACACAGTTTGGAACCATTTATTGGACAGGAGGTATACCAAAGGAAGAAATAAACAGAGAAGAAAACACTTTAGCTGTGTTAAATCATGTTGTACCACAGTAAGCATATCACATCAGGGAACATTTGTAGTTAGCTTACACTGATGCTCTATTTCACAGCAAAAAGCTTGGCAGAATCCAATTCAAAAAACATTGCAATTTGCAAGAATATCTGTGATGGTTGAATTCTCAAGGTCATATTGGTCCTAGAGAAAACTGAATATTTGACATCTGAAGAAGGTCTCAAAGTCTTCAATTACATTCATCTTTTTTGTTGGTCCAATAACAGTTATTACTGCCTTCAACAATTCCAGGAATAATTAGCAATTTAGCATGGACAGCTTTTTTGTAAGGCCATAGGAAAAGGTGAATTGTATTTAGCTTGTAGGAGAGCTCACTGAAAATTGAATTTTATTTTGGAAACTAATTGTACATTCCTGGCATTACTTAATATGAAGTTGATCATTCCAAAAACGTGAAAAACCCTTCGTTGTCCTTTCAAGGCCAGCATGCAGAGAACTCCACTCCCAAAGAGTACTGGAGCCAGATTTCAGCAAATTGAATAAGAAGAAAATGAGATAAAAGCATAATCTGGAAAGGTAAGTGAGGAAATGCCACATTTACAAAAGTAGATTTTTTTTATTGCAGGATTTTAGGAATTTCCTAAGCACCAGGCTGTGACTTTTGTTTGCTGAATTTATGTTTTAATTTGACATTTTTATCAGACAAGTTATATTGAATCAATACAGCTATGCTTCCAAGTGCATCCTAATCAATACAGCATACTTTTCATGTTACAAAACACCAATTATGAGTAAATCATCATAAGAATGACAAAAAGGGATGCACATTAATCAACATACAATGAAGGGACAGGACAGCTGCACAGAGCAGAAAGTCCCATGGGATTACAAGACTGACTCAAATGCAGACATGGGCCGGGAGCAGATAAATAACCAGGAAGAATGCAGTTCTTCTCCTACCATCCATGCTACAGGGTGGGAAGAGAGGGAAAGAGGACTGCGGATCAGAGTGGAAGGAGCAGGAATCAGGTTAGGAGCCAGGAAAGAAGGGTGCAAATACACTTGCCTGCCTTGGGTGCTAAAATACCTAGCTCTGGTTTTGAGAGAAAAGATGCATATAATTCAACATACAACAAGGTACTGACTCCAAATGCATAGGGTACAGGTTTAAAGCACATGAAAAAGCTCACAAACATAAGAGACCCAAAACCCATGTGTTCCTAGAGGAAAAGGTTCCTTAGTCATGATGCTAAAAGCAAGAAAAGATATAAAGTGTTTCCTGTGCAGGAGATATAACCGATCATACCTGCTTCCTCAGTCCAGGAAATGCAATGGCCTTTATTTGACCAGCCTTCAATACAGTATGTCTTTCAAAGCTTTACATTATTGCATGCTTGTTCATTTAAACTCTGGAATTTGTTGCCAGAGAATGTGGTTCGTGCAGTTAGTATAGCTGTGTTTAAAAAAGGATTGGATAAGTTCTTGGAGGAGAAGTCCATTACCTGCTATTAAGTTCACTTAGAGAATAGCCACTGCCATTAGCAATGGTTACACGGAATAGACTTAGTTTTTGGGTACTTGCCAGGTTCTTATGGCCTGGATTGGCCACTGTTGGAAACAGGATGCTGGGCTTGATGGACCCTTGGTCTGACCCAGTATGGCATTTTCTTATGTTCTTATGTTCTTATAGAAAAACCGGCAAACAATATAAAAATCATTCAACTAATGCACAGTGCAAAGTTATGCATTCCTGATATCGAGTGCTTAATTACTTAATTTGTAAAGTGCATTGGAGATTAATGTTTTATTTAGATGAAACAAGACTACTTATTTATATTCAACAGAGAAAATATAGCACACTGTATTCTAAAAAAATTCCTAAATCTTCCTAAATAGGAAATACTATGGTATTACTGCCTAAATAGCATTTATTACCCGTTAGGTGCCAGTGGCACAGCATTAGAGACAGTTCTTACTTAATGATGATGTAGAATTCGAGAACATACCAGAGTACCAATTCAGTTTTTAAACACCCCCATTTTTCTGCTTCTCTTATTTCCTTTATTCTTTATTATATCTTTTGAGTACAAAAGATAAGATCATTGTGACATGGTCAGGGTCATAGTGACTCAGTTGGACACTGCAGCAATGGATTGTTTAAAGACTGCATAAGAACATAACAATTGCTCACATTTGTAAGGCATCAGCTGGAGAATCGGCTGTTTTCAAATCAACTACCTGTGATGAGTAAAAAGCTCAAAAATTGTACAGATTACCCTCACCAGCCTAGAGCCTAGGCATTCCTTTTTAGTCAGTACCAACATAAATCCCTTTAGTGCTATTTGGCACGTAATAGTTTCTTAGCAGCTGTAATCCTCAGCTGTAAACCTCATCAATAACTCTTTGAAACAACAGTTTTCACCAGCATCATCATCTCTAGCAACGATGTTGTCCAACACTTAACAGAGATCTGGAGCTTCACATTCAGACTAGGCAGAAGTTGGATTATCAAACTGACCCTTCCACTGGCCTCAGTTGCTCATTTCAGTGCAATCATACAGACATCTGGATCCTCCTCTAAGATTGTCCTGATTAGAATTGTACTCATCCATCCAACACCTTGAGCCAGTGGGCCCTTAATGGTGGCAGTGGCTGTATCTGAAAGGAGAAATTGTAAAGAAGCCAGCTCTTGTCAATCTGAACTTTTCTTTGCATATCAGAAATACTGTGGCAATCACAAGGAATTTTGCATAAACCCTATTTTTATACAAGTAAATGACCTTTTGAAAATTGCTAGGGTGTTTGTTGCATAAAAGTACATATGAAATCCATTTCCAATGGCTACAAAGAGGCAATTTAGGGACAAATATGTATTCCTATTGGCTGTCTTCTTGTTATTTATTCATGTTACCCAGGTTCCCACTGAGGTGATGGTTTTATATATGGGGGAAATGGGAATGGGTGTTAGCTTGACAAAAACTAATGTCATCAGTCATGTGACTAGAACTTGTTTGTTTATTATTTTTGTTACCAGGCACTGGCACATGAAATGCTAGGGATGTGCAGCCAAAATGTTTTCGTTGCATTCGTGATTCGGATTCGTCAGGGTGCAAATGCGTTACATTCGGCCGTATGGCGCCCCGATACATTAATACGGCGAGTTAAATTTGGGTCCCAGCTAAAATTAAAATTAACTACAATCGCCCACCCTCCTGACCCCCCCAAGACTTACCAAATCTCCCTGGTGGTCCAGCGGAGAGTCCAGAAGCCATCTCTGCATTCTCACACCCTCGTTTGCCGGTTTCATCATGGCGCCGATAGCCTGTGTCACAGGGGCTACCGGTGCCATTGGTCAGCCCCTGTCACATGGTCACTGGCGCCAATGGCCAATGGCACCGGTAGCCCCTGTGACATAGTATGGGCAAAGGCTATCGGCGCCATTTTGAGTCCTGGCATCGCTCCGGGACCCCCGTTGGACCCACATTGACTTTTGGCCAGCTTGGGGGGGCCTCCTGACCCCCACAAGACTTGCCAAAAGTCCAGCGGGGATCCGGGAATGACCTCCTGCACGCCGGCTGTCCAATGCCAATACTCAAAATGGCGCCGATCGCCTTTGCCCTCACTATGTCACACATAGTGAGGGCAAAGGCGATCGGCGCCATTTTGAGACGCAAAGGCGATCGGCGCCATTTTGAGACAAAATGGCGCCGATCGCCTTTGCCCTCACTATGGGGTAGATTTTTTAAAAACGCGCGATTGTGTACTATTGTTTGCGCAGCAGGCACAAACAAAAGTACGCTGGATTTTATAAGATACGCGCATAGCCGCGCGTATCCTCTAAAATCCTGGATCGGCGCGCGCAAGGCTGCCGATTTTGGGTAGCCTGCACGCGCCGAGCCACGCAGCCTGCCTCCGTTCCCTCCGAGGCCGCTCCGAAATCGGACTGCTGGCGCGCCGTCTTCTGACCCGGGGGCTGGTCCGGAGGCCTGGACCACGCCCCCGGGCTGGTGCCACGCCCCCGGTCCCGCCCCTGAAACGCCGCGTCATCCGATCCCACCCCTGACACGCCCCGACACGCCCCCTTCAAAAAACCCCGGGGCTCTGCGCGCGCCGGCGGCCTATGCAAAATAGGCGCACCGGCGCGCAAGGCCCTGCTCGCGTAAATCCGGGCAGATTTAGGTGAGCAGGGCTTTTAAAATCCGCCCATATGTGTGACATAGTGAGGGCAAAGGCGATCGGCGCCATTTAGAGAATTGGCATCGGACGGCCAGCATGCAGGAGGTCGCTCCCGGACCCCGCTGGACTTTTGGCGTTGTGGGGGTCAGGAGGCCCCCAGAAGCTGGCCAAAAGTCCCTGGGGGTCCAACGGGGGTCCCGGAGCGACCTCCTGCACGCCGGCCGGCTGATGCCAGGACTCAAAATGGCGCCGATAGCCTTTGCCCATACTATGTCACAGGGGCTACTGGTGCCATTGGTCAGCCCCTGTCACATGGTAGGAGCACAAGATGGCGCCGGTGACCATGTGACAGGGGCTGACCAATGGCACCGGTAGCCCCTGTGACACAGGCTATTGGCGCCATGATGAAACCGGCAAACGAGGGTGTGAGAATGCAGAGATGGCTTCTGGACTCTCCGCTGGACCACCAGGGAGTTTTGGTAAGTCTTGGGGGGTCAGGAGGGTGAGGGGTTTAAATTTTTATTTAGGTGGCCGAATAAAACAGAAATCTGTTAAATACGTGGGGAGTCGCGATGCGTTTCGCCTCCCCACGTATTTACAGATAGGACAAAATAAGTTGCGGATTACAAATACGTGGAAAACGGATGCACACCCCTATGAAATGCTAGTGCATGTTTTGAATTTGCCAATCCCTGTGCATTTTAGAAAGGGGGTCCTGGAATTATATATACATGATGCACACACTTCTAATCTTCCAATCCTGCTTCCTTTTATATGAGATATATATGGTAATTGGTAAGTGTATTTTTGAATTGGCCAATACGTTTATTTTCCCTCCTACTTTTACTCACTAGCTAAGCTATATAATAAGGGTTTCTCTGCTTGTGTGTTGCTTTTGTTTGGTGTGAGGAGAGGAGAAACATCAGCTCTTTATTCAGTCTACATCTATTATATCAACCTACTCAATCTTTTATTGATTTATTATATCAGTGAATTAATAATTAATTACTAGGTGGTGATTGATACTAAATAATATTAAATAATATCAGTCTTTCTTGTTAAGAGGAAGCTCCTAGCTATAGTGCTACTAGCATAGGTAGCTAGCTTAGCTAGCTGCTACTCCTAGGTAGCTAGGCTACTAGCCTAGTGTCACTGTCTGGCTAGTGGCTACTGGCTAGTGGCTACTACATTTAGCAGACTCAATTAGCAGCACTGCAGCATTATTCAAGCCTAGGTAGGCACCAGTCACATCGGTGATTTCTGTGCAGTACAGCAGTAGTGTTTTAGTAGATTTGTATTTATATTATTTATCAATCAATCAGTATTAACTGCAGCTGGTGATTGATTAATACTAAAATATCAGTCTAACTACTAAACTAGTGTCTCGTCTTACTGCTGTGCCAGTGTGTTGGTGCTGGACTTTCACTTGCAGCTTGATTGAGCCTGGCTGGCGGTTATAATTTATAAATCAATTATTATATTAATTTAAAAAGTAAAATACAACACAATACTCAACTACTCACTGGCTGCTGTGCCAGCTTACTTGTTGGTGCTGGACTTGATTGAGCTTGCCTGGCTGGCAGTTATAATTTATAAATCACTCACTCAGTATTCAGTAGCGCTAGTTAATTCTTAATATGGGGTAGCTCGCTCATATAGTGCTACTACTACTAGCTAGCTAGCTAGTTATCTAGCCTAGTGTCACTGGCTAGGCTACCAGTGGCTAGTGGTTACTAGCCAGTGAGCCACTAGTCAGATTAGTAGTCACTCAGTGATCCTATCTATATCCTCTATCACTCAGTGATCCTATCCTGTCCTGTGCTCTGGCTGGGGCTATTAGCTGCTTATTAGTGTCACTACACTCACTGCTGTGCCAGCTTACTTGTTGGTGCTGGACTTGACTTTCAGCTTGACTGAGCCTGGCTCACCAGTAGCGCTAATATAATTTTTTGTAAAGGGGTAGCTGGCACCTATAGTGTTACTTACTTTGTGCTAGCTATTTATCTATCCTAGTGTCAATCAGTGGCTACTGGCTAGTGGCTACTAGCCGCCAGTGAGCCAATAGTAAGATCACTAGTCAGTGACGTGTCACTCATACTATCCTATTCTTCCTCTGTCCGGGTGCTATTTGCTGGCATTGGTATAAAGTTTAAAAATTCCAAACTAGTGTCTCATTCACTACTGCTGTGACAGGTTACTTGTTTGGTGCTGGACTTGCACTTGTAGCTTAACTGAGCCTGACTGGCGGTTATAAAATCACTCTCGGGCCGATACAGTAAAGCGCGGCTGTGGTTGCCGGTTTTTTAACCCACTTTAGACGCACGTTTTGAGCGCATAAGGTGGACCCGCGATTCAGTATCAGCTTTTACGCGTCCTTATCGCTTGTCGAAAAAGATGCGTATCCCTTTCTACCTGCCACATATATATGATATGTTAATGATCGGATTAGCTATTCCCTCCGATACAATAACGTGCGCCCAAATTATCGCCTTTTTAACCAGCTTATTTACCGCGTCTTTAACCTGAATACTGCCTACCCTGACCCTGGAATTAGTGTGGTGTTCAGTCAGCTTCGTACCGGACAGCGCCATGGACAACATGCATATATTGGCTCTGGCGATATTTTTCATTTGGTTGAGAAGCAGAATGAGAAATGCTCGAATGAGAAATGCTCGAAATGCTCGGCAGATTGGACAGGCCAACAGGGGAGCCCAGCAGCAAGGAGAACCCATCCGACTGGAGAACCCAGCAGCAAGACCGGAGGAGGTATGTGTTCTGTTTGGGTTCAACTGTACCATCCATCTCTGGGCGTCTCTGAGGCTCCGGACATGGATGCCTCTACGGACGCTGGAGAGATGGGAGCCGCGCCAGGCCAGGGTTCAACTGAACCATCCATCTCTGGCGGTCTCTGAGGCTCCGTATCAAAAGCAAAGTGTTGTCTGTTTTGTATATTGCGTTGTGGATGATTGTTAGCATTTTGAACTCAATCCTTTTTTCTACTGGTAGCCAAAGCTTTTGATACAGTTCCGCGCAGGAGACTGGTCAATAAAACGAGAAGCTTAGGAGTGAGTGCCGAGGTGGTGACCTGGACTGAAAACTGGTTGACGGACAGAAGACAATGTGTGATGGTAAATGGAACTTTCTCCGAAGAGAGAGCGGTTTTAAGTGGTGTACCGCAAGGATCGGTGTTGGGACCGGTCCTGTTCAATATCTTTGTGAGCGACATTGCGGACGGGATAGAAGGTAAGGTTTGTCTTTTTGCGGATGACACTAAGATCTGCAACAGAGTGGACACGCCGGAAGGAGTGGAAAGAATGAGACGGGATTTAAGGAAACTGGAAGAGTGGTCGAAGATATGGCAGCTGAGATTCAATGCCAAGAAGTGCAAAGTCATGCATATGGGGAGTGGAAATCCGAATGAATTGTATTCGATGGGGGGGGAAAGGCTGATGTGCACGGAGCAGGAGAGAGACCTTGAGGTGATAGTGTCTAATGATATGAAGTCTGCGAAACAATGCGACAAGGCGATAGCAAAAGCCAGAAGAATGCTGGGATGCATAGAGAGAGGAATATCGAGTAAGAAAAGGGAAGTGATTATCCCCTTGTACAGGTCCTTGGTGAGGCCTCACCTGGAGTACTGTGTTCAGTTCTGGAGACTGTATCTACAAAGAGACAAGGACAAGATGGAAGCGGTACAGAGAAGGGCGACCAGTAAGGTGGAGGGTCTTCATCGGATGACATACGAGGAGACATTGAAGAATCTAAATATGTACTCCCTGGAGGAAAGGAGGAGCAGGGGTGATATGATTCAGACTTTCAGATACTTGAAAAACTTTAATGATCCAAAGACAATGACAAACCTTTTCAGTCAGAAAAAAGTCAGCAGAACCAGAGGTCTCGAGCTGAGGCTCCAGGGAGGAAGACTAAGAACCAATGTCAGGAAGTATTTCTTCACGGAAAGGGTGGTGGATGCTTGGAATGCCCTTCCGGAGGAAGTGGTGAAGTCTAAAACTGTGAACGACTTCAAAGGGGCGTGGGATAAACACTGTGGATCCATCAAGTCTAGAGGGCGTGAATAAAGTGGAGGCAGCAAAATACTGCACGGAGCGGCAGTAGCCACAGAGGCATTCAAACACTGCACGGAGCGGCAGTAGCCACAGAGGCATTCACGGAGCGGGGTGCCAGTGGCCAGTAAGTGTTCCACCTTCACGGAGCGGAAGGATGGAGGGCTGCTATCTCCAAATAAATAAATAAATAAATAAACAAACAAAAAAATAAAAACAGGGGTGGGTAAGAGTATGGGGCAAGGGTGTGGCCTGCTTGTTACAGTGGTTGCTACCCCTAATTGAGCTGGATGTCACTTGGATGCAGATACGGCGCTGCTTTCTAAATTGGTGGTGGGGTGGAGGGGAATTAGGGCTGGAGGGTACTGGAAGCCAATAGTAACAGGTGGGAGAGAGAAAAAAGAGAAAAAAAAATGGATAAAGTTCGTAGCTTGCTGGGCAGACTAGATGGGCCGTTTGGTCTTCTTCTGCCGTCATTTCTATGTTTCTATGTTTTTATGTTTCCAGACATGGACGCCTCTACGGACGCCGGAGAAATGGGAGCCATGCCAGGCCTTCATCTGGCATCTGCTAGGTGTCCTGAGGCTCTGAGGGTCCAGCGAAGGCATAAACGCCTCTACGGACGCCTCTACGGACGCCTATACGGAGCCTCTACGGATGCCTCTACGGACGCCTATACGGAGCCTTCCTCCTGTGTCTAGAATTAGGCCTCCCCGAGGTTGCTGATTGTAGTAGATGCTGAAATAAGAATGCATAGTTAATTTAAGAATACAAACTTGAGAATACACAGTGTTGCAGATCCATGTATGTACTGTTAAATAATTTATATGTGCTGCTAGTGAAACTATGTACACCAGAGAATCCACAGTGTGGCATATGCATGCATGTATTGGGAAATTTTTTCTATTAGCCCTGCTAGTAAATCAATGTCTAGAATTAGGCATCCCTGAGGCTGCTGATTGTTGTAGATACTTAAATAAGAATGCATAGCTCTTGAGAATACACAGTGTTTCAGATCCATGTATGTAGTGTTAAATAATTTATATGTGCTGCTAGTCTAACTATGTATACCAGAGAATCTACAGTGTGGCATATCCATGTATGTACTGGGAAACCTTTTCTATTTGCCCTGCTAGTAAATCTATGTGCACCCAAGAATCCACAGTGTTGCATATCCATGTATGTGCTGTTAAACAATGAATTTGAATTTCTTGTGTTTGCCTCTTTTGTATTCCAATCAGGAAGAGCACCGTGCCATCGGCAGGCCAGGCCATCAGCAGGCCATTGGCAGGCCAGGACGTTTCATTCGCACACGGACAACTCTGTTTGGCATGTGTGAGCGAGATGTTGGCCGAACCTACTGGCTGAGCTCACGGGCAATCTTGTTCCTCTATGAAGATCTGCGCTGCGACCTAGAGCCCCTGGCCAATCACCACCATGCTGTGCCAGGGTTGACAAAACCTCTCTGTGCCTTAAATTCTTTTGGTACCAGAAGTTTTCAAAACCCGTGAGTGTCATTGCTGGTATGACACAGGCTTCCATTTCACGGCATCTGTCGCAGGTGTTGAAGGCCATGATGAAGCGGATGAGGAAGTACATCGTATTAGAGATGTGGTTCGTTTATCACCAGAATTAGAAAAAACACAACGAACTTTCCTAATTCGTTGTGGTTTCGGAGACCCTGAAACCCGAAAAGAATTTCCCCCGAATTTCGGGGAAATTTCGTTTTTTGGGTTTGCATGGGGAGAGGGACACTTTTTTTTTTTTTTTAATTAAAAACCACCCCAAACATTTAAATAAGCTATAATACAACACCCCCCCCCCCCCGATCCCGATCCCTCCCCAAGACTTACTAAGTACATCCCTGGTGGTCCAGCGCGGTCCCCGGGTTCCATTTGCCGTGCCGTGCCCGTGCTAATTCAAGCCGTGCTCTGTAAAATGGTGCCGAATAGCCTCTGAACTACCATGTCACAGGGGCTACCGGCGCCATTGGTCAGCCCCTGTCACATGGCCATCGGCGCCATCTTGTGCTCCTGTCATGTGACTGGAGCTGACCAATGGCGCCGAAAGCCTCTGTGACATAGTATGGGCAAAGGCTATCGGCGCCATTTTGGTTACTGGCAGCTGGCAGCGAAATCGCTTTCGGACCCCTGCTGGACCCCCAGGGATTATTGGCAAGCCTTGGGGGGGTTAGGAGGGGTCCGAAAGCGATTTGTATACAACATTCTTAACTTTCCTTGTATTTTATACATTTGCATGTGGAGTGCCCCACCAGCACCAAGGATTCCACCCCCGAACCCCCATCTCTACTGTCCCCATCTGTACCTTCATAGCAGACATATGGGATGGGGTGACATCGACATTGATGTTATCAACCCGGTCTCTCCCCTGCCAAACGCAATGACAATGATGCTCTTATTCCCCCGTACTGCATGGTCTCTTCCCTTGCCGAACCCATCCTATCCCCCATGTATAAATCTATAACAATTAAAAAAAATAGCAATTATGCTATGTTGTAATATTGTCTACTTTGATTACTTAACTTTTTTTGGACATATTCAGTGCTGGATGTCACATTAAACGATACGTAGGTAAATTGCAAAAATAGTTGGCCATAGAGGCAAAAACTCATAATAAAAACTTTTTTTAAATATATCCAAAGTAAGAAACCTGTGAGGGAGTCAGTTGGACCATTAGATGACAGAGGGGTTAAAGGGGCTCTTAGGGAAGATAAGGCCATTGCAGAAAGACTAAATGAATTCTTTGCCTCCGTGTTTACTAATGAGGATGTTGGGGAGATACCAGTTCCAGACAAGGTTTTCAGGGGTGATGAGTCAGATGACCTGAACAAAATCACTGTGAACCTGGAAGATGTAGTAGGTCAGATTGACAAACTAAAGAGTAGCAAATCACCTGGACTGGATGGTATGCATCCTAGGGTTCTGAAGGAAATTTCTGATCTATTAGTTAAAATTTGTAACCTATCATTAAAATCATCCATTGTACCTGAAGACTGGAGGGTGGCCAATGTAACCCCAATATTTAAAAAAGGCTCCAGGGGCGATCCGGGTAACTATAGACCAGTGAGCCTGACTTCAGTGCCGGGAAAAATAGTGGAAACTATTATCAAGATCAAAATCGTAGAGCATATAGAAAGACATGATTTAATGGGACACAGTCAACATGGATTTACCCAAGGGAAGTCTTGCCTAACAAATCTGCTTCATTTTTTTGAAGGGGTTAATAAACATGTGGATAAAGGTGAATCGGTAGATGTAGTGTATTTGGATTTTCAGAAGGCGTTTGACAAAGTCCTTCATGAGAGGCTTCTGTGAAAACTAAAAAGTAATGGAATAGGAGACGATATCTTTTTGTGGATTACAAACTGGTTAAAAGACAGGAAACAGAGAGTAGGAATAAATGGTCAATTTCCTCAGTGGAAAGGGGTAAACAGTGGAGTTCCTCAGAGATCTGTACTTGGACCGGTGCTTTTCAATATATATATATATAAATGATCTGGAAAGGAATACGATGAGTGAGGTTATCAAATTTGCGGATGATACAAAATTATTCAGAGTAGTTAAATCACAAGCAGACTGTGATACATTACAGGAGGACCTTGCAAGACTGGAAGATTGGGCATCCAAATGGCAGATGAAATTTAATGTGGACAAGTGCAAGGTGTTGCATATAGGGAAAAATAACCCTTGCTGTAGTTCCACCATGTTAGGTTCCATATTAGGAGCTACCACCCAGGAAAAAGATCTAAGCATCATAGTGGATAATACTTTAAAATCGTCGGCTCAGTGTGCTGCAGCAGTCAAAAAAGCAAATAGAATGTTAAAAATTATTAGGAAGGGAATGGTTAATAGAACGGAAAATGTCATAATGTCTCTGTATCGCTCCATGGTGTGACCGCACCTTGAATACTGTGTACAATTCTGGTCACCGCATCTCAAAGAATATATAGTTGCGATGGAGAAGGTACAGAGAAGGGCAACCAAAATGATAAAGGGGATGGAACAGCTCCCCTATGAGGAAAGGCTGAAGAGGTTAGGGCTGTTCAGCTTGGAGAAGAGATGGCTGAGGGGGGATATGATAGAGGTCTTTAAGATCATGAGAGGTCTTGAACGAGTAGATGTGACTTGTTATTTACACTTTCAAATAATAGAAGGACTAGGTGGCATTCCATGAAGTTGGCAAGTAGCACATTTAAGACTAATTGGAGAAAATTCTTTTTCACTCAACGCACAATAAAAGCTCTGGAATTTGTTGCCAGAGGATGTGGTTAGTGCAGTTAGTGTAGCTGGGTTCAAAAAAGGTTTGGATAAGTTCTTGGAGGAGAAGTCCATTAATGGCTATCAATCAATTATACTTAGGGAATAGCCACTGCTATTAATTGCATCAGTAGCAAGGGTTCTTCTTAGTGTTTGGGCAATTGCCAGGTTCTTGTGGCCTGGTTTTGGCCTCTGTTGGAAACAGGATGCTGGGCAATTGGTCTGACCCAGCATGGCAATGTCTTATGTTCTTATAACTTTTATTGAAAATTTTAATATTGGTTAACGGAACGATAAGCTGAGGCTAGTTCTCGAATTGTGCCTATCAATTCCACCATCTTTTCTCGAATCGCATTTGCTTGAGCAGCCTTCCCAACGTTGAGGTCGTATCTCATCAACAGCACTTCCTGGAGGAGGAGTTCATTATGTTGATCCTGATGTGAGGTTATTCCACTGAAAAATTGCTCGCTCAGGCCATCATTTCCAAAAAGTGCCAGTTCTAGGACCTGCGCTACTGATGCCGTTTCCAGTACTGGTGGAGCGTCAGCCTATAGCTGGGATGGTTGCGAATCAAGAAATGTTTCCAGGGGTGCTGAATCCTCGGGGGCCGGGGAACCAATGCTTCTGGTGGTTGGCTGAGAGAAGACACATCAAACATGTTCAGTGTTACCATGTCCTCTGATGACATGTGTTGGCTGGGGGAGTCGGTGCTCGACATCAGGAAGATGAAATCATCTGGCGTGGGGATGGATTCCTTGCTGGTAACATCCCAATCATCCACTCTAACTGTGGATAAAGATATAGAAAGAGGTTGCAGTCATTCTATAAGCTAGGAAGAATGCATTGGACTTTATAGTAGTACCGTTGTCATATTCCAAACTTTTGGCTCATGGAATCATGTGTTAAGTGTAGCCAAATTTTCAATCCAAAGGACAAAACAAAATAAAAATTATATATATATACACATATATATATGTAATCGAACAAGAATTTTTATAACAGGAAAAGCACAGAGAGACGTGACATATTTGCAAAATGTTATCAGATAGTATTACCATAAGGAGGGTGACGGTAGGGCAATCAATCACGCACATCTCAAAATAACTGTTGGAAAAAAGTGGAAACCAAGGAAAGAGAAAGAGCGATCAAAAATCAGTCAACCCCTCAGGAGCCATAAAGTTAGCATGCAATGCTAACAAGATTTACGTACATGCATACCTCCACATGCTGCCGTGTTAGTGCCGTACTGCGTCTATACGCCCACCACGACCTCCGGCCTGACAGTTCGTAGAACCAGTTCCTCCACTGGTATGAGCATGATGTTACATGGTGGCCCTCCACTGGTCCTCTTTGCCGAGGCGTCTATTTTTGCGGCCTTCTCTTTGACCTCTTTTCTGGTGTTGCGCCACTGGTGCTGCACCTGTTTAATGTCCCTGGGCTTGACAGAAAGGGAGCTCACATCCTGAGCGATTTTTTCCCAAATCCTTTTCTTTGTCGAGCACGAAACCTTTGACTGAAAAAGAACTTTATATTTCTCGCAGATGGCACGGCACAATAGGGATGTGCAGACAAAAAGTTAATGTTCATAAGTCCATAAGTCGAAAGGGGGGGTCAATTTCGGTCAATATGGACATATGTATAATTCCATAAGTTGAGTCTATGTCCATATGTGCACCGATTCCCTAAATAAAAATTTAAACCCCTTACCCTCCTTAATCTCCCCCCCAAGACTTACCAAAACTCCCGGGGAGTCAGGACGCCATTCCTGTATTCCTTTGCGAGGAGTACGTGACGTTGGCGTCACATCGGAGTGACGCGGATGTCACGTGATTCACCTCCTGACCCCCCCAAGCTGGCCAAAAATTCCGTTTGGGTCCAACGAGGGTCCTGGAGAGGACGCGCGGTGAATCACGTGACGTCCGCGTCATTCCGATGTGACGCCGACGTCACGTGCTCCTCGCAAAGGAATACAGGAATGGCGTCCTGACTCCCCGGGAGTTTTGGTAAGTCTTGGGGGGGGGGGTATTAAGGAGGGTGAGGGGTTTAAATTTTTATTTAGGATCAACGATCGTGATTTCCAACTTATTCAACATAGCTATGTTGAATAAGTTGGAAATCGCGATCGTTTTCGCCTCATCACTTTTTTAAGTTAAAAAAAATAATAAGTTGCGTTTTACATATGCGTTGAAAACGAATGCACACCCCTACGGCACAATAAGTCCTTCTCTTCATCCGTAAAGAGAGCGTTACGGGTTCGCTTTTTGGATGGATGGCTTGCACTTGTGCCTTCCTGTTGTTCATGCTGAACAGCAATCATATTAATACCTGAATGGTAAAATAATTACCGGTGATTAATGAATGGGAAGACAGCATGATGGAAATTTTAAAATCTGTGTTAATAAAATATACTAGAAACTATGGAGGCCCGTCTACAGCATCAAGCAAGAACCTGAAGTGCCTTCCAGTACTGTTTGCCGGTCTTCGGACTCCGCCTCTACCCATGCAATGCAATGTTTTCTGAGCATCATTGTCTGAATCGGAGACAATAACAAGGGGAAAAGGGGTTAATGACTGTGATGAAAATTTACCAAATGACAGCAAAGGTACAGGGCACAATGGAGAGCATACAGCCAAGAGTCTAAACCTAAACATCAAAAACAGAATAAATGCAAAGAAGAGGGTAAGATATACAGGTAACAGTGAAAATAACAAACATCAACAACAGAATAACGGCAAAGAAGAGGGTAACGTATACAGGTTACAGTGAAAATAACAAACATCAAAAACAGAATAAATGCAAAGAAGAGGGTAACATACAGGTAACAGTGAAAATAACAAACATCAAAAACAGAATAAATGCAAGGAAGAGGGTAACATATACAGGTAACAGTGAAAATAACAAACATCAAAAACAGAATAAATGCAAAGAAGAGGGTAACATATACAGGTAACAGTGAAAATAACAAACATCAAAAACAGAATAAGAAGAAGGGTACGTATACAGCTAACAGTCACCGGGAAAATCATGAACATCAAATAATTACCGGAAAGAAGAGGTGAACATATATTGCAAACAGGAAAATGAAAAACAGACTTGCCACCTATGGATGTCGAGGCCATGGAGGATAGTGAGAAAAAGGCTTGAACATCCATGTTCGTCGGCCATGTTACCTTCCAACGTCCATGGCCTGCGGTGGAACCAAAGGGACGCCTCATTCTAGGCTTCATCCTTGAGCGCCCAAGCCTAAGTGCACAGAAAGGTGAGTAGCATAGGCACATGGAGCAACACAAGGGACGCCTAATTCTAGGCTTCAGCGTACATCATGGTCTACCTATCAACCTTTCTGGACTATCACGAAGGTTGGAACATAGGCTGCCTTGAGCGCCGGAAAGGTTGGTTGAACGTTCGAAAGTGACTAGCGTGGCCGCAGCGTCCATGAATCCTGGTGGCCTTGCGGTACCTGTTGGAAAGAAAGAAGCGTGCATTGTTATGCCTACCTGCTGAAAGCCTTGCCGATCTCTCGATAGATATCCGACGGAACAGTTGTACATGGGGTGTCCTAGTCCAAAACGAATTCGAAAGGGACTTTTTCATTCGGAGAAATGACTTATATACACGTTCTTGGTAGGATTATGAAGCTGTGATGATGTCACAAATGGGAAACAGTAGTTCCAAAAAGGTGGGAAAAAAGGTGGGAACATCCATGTTCAGCCTTGAGCCCCAGTAGGGACATGGTGGAACCTAAGGGACGCCTTTTTCTATGCTTCTGCCTTGAGCGCCCGAAAAGTTCAGCAGAAGGGACATGGCGGAACCGAAGGGATGCCTAGTTCTAGGCTTCATCCTTGAGCGCATGAAAAGTTTGTAGCGGTAGGGACATGGAACCAAAGGGACACCTAATTCTAGGCTTCTGCCTTGAGCACCGAGAAACGTCGGTAGCAGGGGACGATGGCGAGAAAATGGCGGGAACGTCCATGTTCAGCCTTGAGCGCCAGTAGGGACATGGCAGAACCGAAGGGACACCTTTTTCTATGCTTCTGCCTTGAGCGCCCGAAAAGTTCAGCAGAAGGGACATGGTGGAACCAAAGGGATGCCTAGTTCTAGGCTTCATCCTTGAGCGCATGAAAAGTTTGTAGCGGTAGGGACATGGAACCAAAGGGACACCTAATTCTAGGCTTCTGCCTTGAGCACCGAGAAAAGTCGGTAGCAGGGGACGATGGCGAGAAAAAGGCGGGAACGTCCATGTTCAGCCTTGAGCGCCAGTAGGGACATGGCAGAACCAAAGGGACGCCTTTTTCTATGCTTCTGCCTTGAGTGCCCGAAAAGTTCAGAAGAAGGAACATGGCAGAACCAAAGGGACGCCTAATTCTAGGCTTCATCCTTGAGCGCATGAAAAGTTTGTAGCGGTAGGGGCATGGCGGAACCAAAGGGACGCCTAATTCTAGGCTTCAGTCTTGAGCGCATGAAAATTTTGTAGTGGTAGGGAAATGGCAGAACCAAAGGGATGCTTAATTCTAGGCTTCAGCCTTGAGCACATGAAAAGTTTATAGCAGTAGGGACATGGCGGAACTGAAGTGACGCCTAATTCTAGGCTTCAGCCTTGAGCGCTTGGACAGTTTGTTGCAGTACAGATATGGCGGAACCAAAGGGATGCCTCAACGGGCGCCGGGAGCAGGTGGCAGGGTGCTTGCAGATGTAATGCCATGCCCGGACGGCCATTTTGTTAATTTTTAGCAAGATGCCGAGAGGAAGACTGCCAAATTTTGCAGCGGGAGATGTGAGGCTGCTGGATTCCCTCATCGTCCAGCGGGATCGGCACCTGTACTTCAGCCCTGGGTGCCCGCGGGACCAGGACAGGGCCGACGAGGCCTGGAAGGCGCTCAGGGCCCAATTCAACGCCCAGGCTTCCTACCTGAGGGAGGTAAGTTCGTAGGCCTCTGTTTCTTGTTATCTTCTAACACGCATGAAAAAAAACAAGCTGTGTGTGACAATAGGAAAACTGACACTTGTTTGAACCAAGGACATTTCATTTATTTGGGTGGTTGTTTTGTATTGCTGTGCATGACAATAGGACAACTGGTACTTGACTTGTTTGAAGTATTTGGGTAGTAGGTTTGTATTGCTGTGGGTGACAAAAGGAAAACAGACACTTCACTTGTTAGACTTGTTTGTTTTGAATTTATTTTTGCCTCAAAAGCAAAGTAAACGTTTTAGTTCAACTTGTGCTTCCTATTTCTATTGTATTACCGCTAGGTTGAGACATTGAAGAAGCGGGCACAGCGGATCCAGAGGGAGGAGCTGGATTACCTGAGGGCCCTGCGGGCCCACCGCAGAGCAGAAGGTACATGCAGTTAGCAAATGTCATGGTTGACATGCAAGCGTCAAGGTCTTCTTAACAAATGCCATGAAGAAATTTAACATTTGTACCATTCTTGATCGTTGCATGCGCAGTTGTGACAATTTTTTTTTTTTCCAATTTTACAAGATACATCAAGAAAACAATCTTGTGTAAAAAGCAGTACCAACAAACCAACCAGTATTTTACTACCATATCACAATAATATCTTGCCTATTTCAGCTGCTTTAAAGTCCTCATTTCCAGGGGGAATTCCATTACTCTACCTCAGGAATATAAACTATACTATTAACGAATAATTAACAGGCCCTATACAGGAGATTTCTAATAATTACGGATCCAGCAGCAGGTTAATAGTACTTAGCCTTCCAAAACAGGAGAGGACGTTATTATATCTAAAGAATACTTTTTTGGAAATTCTCCAATTGCTCCGGTTGAAAAAATATATAGGAAACATTTTTATATTTTATATAGCATTTGCACGGATATTTAAGGATAAACATGGCTCCCATTTTTTGTACTTGAGGTCTCAAATTTAGGAATAATTTTCTTCTTAACTGGGTACTTCTTGCCAGATCTGGAAATACTCCAACTTTTAGACCTAGGAAAGACTCAGTCCTCTTGCGAAAATATATTCTCAGAATCCATACACGGTCTGATTCAAGCAAGAATGTCACTATGAGGGTTGCAGGCTTCACTTGTTCTCTCTGAGTTGTTTCTAGTAGATTTGTTACTTCTAGTGCTGGGGTTTCAGTTGTATTCACAGGAGTTAACAATTGGAAATCTTTTTCTCCTTCCTTCTCTATTTTTTTAAAGGCTGGTATATAATACAGCTTAGATGTAGGTGGTATCAGTTCCTCTGAAATCTTTAATGTCTGAGTCAAATATTGCCTCCACATATCTCGTGGGGTCACCAGGGGATCTCTGGGAAAATTTATTAACCGCAAGTTTCTCCCTTTTATTTGATTCTCCATGTTTTCTAAGCGATTCATTAATATGGAATTTTCTTTTATAATATTAATTTGAAGATTTCTCATTTCCTTCATTTCGTTCTCAACCTTTCCACATCTTTCCATTTGTTTATTCATATCTTCCTCCAATTTTCCAAATTTTTCCATAGTGGACCACCAGGGGCTTTTGGCAAGTATTGGGGGACCCTCCTGACCCCCACAAGACTTGCCAAAAGTCCAGCGGGGGTCCGGGAGCGACCTCCTGCACTCGGACCGTCGGCTGCCAGTATTCAAAATGGCGCTGATAGCCTTTGCCGTTACTATGTCACAGGGGCTACCGGTGCCATTGGTCAGCCCCTGTCACATGGTAGGAGCACAAGATGGCACCGGCCATCCAGTGCTCCTACCATGTGACAGGGTCTGGCCAATGGCATGGATACCCTGTCACATGGTAAGGGCAAAGGGCCATCGGCGCCATTTTGATTAGTGGCAGCCGACGGCCAGGGAGCAGGAGATCGCTCCAGGGACCCCCACTGGACCACCAGGTACCTGTAAAATGTTTTTGGGGGGAGGGTCGGGAGGGTGGGGGAAGCTAAGGGGTGGGTTTAGGGGTTATTTTTGTGTGCCGTTTTTCCCGCCCTCCCCCAAAACGATGAGAACCCCCAGGATCAATATCGTGGGGTTTTCCTATCGTTTTGGGGGGAGCCCCTGATTTCTGACGATTTTGAAAATATCGTCCGATATTTTCAATCATCCGAAGCCCGATCCACAACACTAGTCAGCAAGCCTGACGTTGTGTAACTCAAAAGAAACCAACCAGGCTATTCTTTGAAATAACATTAAAGGGACTATCTGTCATACGCACAGAGGATTGGGGACATTTGAATTTTTATTAAAATTAAGAAAAAGAAAAAGAAGAAGTTTGATTGAAATAAAAATAGAAATAATTTTTTGAAAGTGAATGATTAAAAGACCGGTTAGTTTCTTTTGAGTTACACAATGTCAGGCTTGCTGACACCTTCATTTAGGCTTTTTGTATTAAAATAATTTTTCGGTTTCCTTTGATACTACAGACGGCTATTTTGGGTAACTGTTTTTGACTCTCTATTATTAAGTTGGTAATTGAAATCTCCCATTATTATTGCACTGCAAATTGGTTAGCATTTCATCATCTGTCTGACCATTTTGTCCAAGTGGACGGTAGTATACTCCTATCACTATATTCTTACCCAACACACATGGGATTTCTACCCATATAGATTCTACTGAAGAAACTAATGGGGATGCTCAAGTGACTTTAGCTCCCATTGAAGGTCCCAATTTGGATGTATCTGCTTTGCTTGAAACCTCTGATACTAAAATGGCTCTCCCAGCCACATTGATAGTTTCTTTGGTTCTTGAACCTGACAAAACCTTTCTTTTGACGTAGCTCTGAAACTCTTGCAATTTAAAGTGAAATTTTTCCTAATGTCTCTAAACAGACTTAGAAAAAATAGAAGCAATTTCTTCTTATGCACTGTTAAGATTCAATAAGTGGGGGCAGCTTTTTTTTCTTAAGTTTACTTGTAAATGCTTGATCAAGTATCAGGATATTTCTTATGCTTTTTAAGACACACACACATATACACCCTCCCTGCAATTGACCCCGTTTTTGAGTGATAAAACTGCTATTATTGGATCCACTGGAACTTTTTAGTCTTGAATTTTCGGTAACTAGTTCTCTATTATGTTGTAGTGCTGCTTAAATACTGATCTATTTTTCCTTTAATTTATATTATTTTATTTCCTTGGGTTATGTACTGGATGTTGCGATTCCGGGTCGGCCCCGGAATCGCCACCTACCCCGTCGGGGTCCTGGCCGGGTTCCGCGCTCCCCGGGCCTCCAGGGACCTCTGCCGCCGCAGGCCCGGCGTCCTCCCATCTCGCCCAGGCCTGCAGCTTCCTCTGCCTCTGCCTCCTCGCCGCGCCGGAGCAGCCGGCATTCCTCAGCAGTAGGCCCCGCCCCCTAGACGCGCGCGCGCGGCTCAGGCCCAGATTTAAAGGGGCCAGCGCAGGAGAAGATGGGGGATGCCCTCTGATGACGTCAGACGCTGCAGGGTATTTAAACCCTGCAGTCTGACTAGGACTTTGCCTTGCAACGAGGTTCCCAGGTTTCCTGTCTCCAGTTGCTGCATCCTGTGTTCTCCTGATTCCTGATTCCTGATCCCGGATTGGCTGACGGTATTCCCTGGCTCTTGACTCTGGACTGGCTTACGACGATTCCCTGGCTTCTGACCCCGGTTTGGTTCACGGTGATCCCCTGACTTCTGACTTTGGACTGGCAAGCGACGACTCTCAGGCACTCGATTCTGGACTGGCAAGCGGCGACCCTCTGGCACTTGACTCCGGACTGGTGAGCTACGACCCTCTGGCACTCGACCTTGGATCCCGTCTGACTCCGCCCCCGCGGGCGCTCCTAAGTCCCAGCGGCCGGGTCCCTACGGGCTCCTCCTGGGGGGGACTCCGGCTTCCAGGGTGAATCTCCTAAGTCCCAGCGGCCGGACTCCTACGAGCTCCTCTCGGGGGAGGCTCGGCTTCCAGGGCAAAGACTTCCTCACCACTGTGTCAGCTCCATCCGTTCCCTTCTTCCTTGCCTAGCCCTTGGTCGCAAAGGGTGTCCCAGGGTCTTCTTCGGTCCAGCCACATCTCCGTCCTTGCCGCCTCCCGGTTGGGGCCTCTGCTGCTACCTTGCAGCAGTTCACCTTTCGGTTCCGATCGGCCCAAGGGTCCACAAATCCAACACTGGATCCATTATTTGAGGGCTTAGACTGGAAATTGACTGATTGTATGGTCGTGATTACACTTTGTTTTTTTGTATTCATGTGCTCCCAATTTCCTAATTTTCTTTCAAGATGTATGTCTTGTTCTTATTTTTGGGAATGTCTAAATAAAAAATAAAAAAAAATAATGAATAGAAAATATATTTTACTATTACTGCTGCCTAATTAACACGCTAAAATGTTGTCTCTCCGAAGATTTTCCTTATAGCTATCTTACACCTTTAGTATACTTATATATATTGCAATGCCACATACAAAAAGAAAAGCAAAGGTGAGAGATTCTTTGACTTCGACCCCGTTGCTTGATTCAAGACAGCCTCGGATAGAAATGTTGTTTGTGGCTCCCCTACATTCTACACCGGAGGGAGGGGCCACAGGAAATGCCAGCGAGGAGCAAACACCAAGCTTCCAGGCCAAAGAAACATCTCTTAGCCCCGGTGTGCCATTAGCCCCACTGCTGTCGTTTAAAACTATTGAAGTTTTGGATGATAGAAGCACCAATCGAGTGGAGGAGTTAAGCGATTTAGCAAGAAGTTTTGCCCTGAGAGGGAATGGTGAGACACTATTACCTTCGGTGAGTCCTAGTGTTCAAGGCTCCAAGGGCTCCTTGGTGGAATAACAACTTTCTCACGTTGGCAATGGAAACCCCATGGAAGAAGGAGGAAAAGAACCAGATGTTTGTGTGACTCTCCAGCCTCAATTAGTTATACCACAAATTATTACCTTAGACATGCTCTGGAACCCTTTAGAATGGATGGAAAAAGCTATTAATTCCTTAACACACATATTGAAAGAGACTACCATTAGCTCTCAGAATTTGAGGTTCTTTCTATGGACTCTCAAATGAAAGATTTTGATTTAAGGACTTCCCAAGTTAAATCTGTTCAGATTAACTTAGTTCGATTGGAAAGTATGTACCTGAATAAGATGGAGAATGCCTAATTTAAGGATTCTGAATATGGTGCAACCAAGGGCCTCATTTTCCAGGGAGTTACCACGTGTGATAATTCTGCAAACAAATTTTGTATTCAGGTGGTGAAGCAAATGTAAAGTAGGGAAGATTTATTGTGTGCTACAGGTTTATTGCAGAGAGAGAGAGAGAGAGAGAGAGAGAGAGAGAGAGAGAGAGAGAGAGAGAGAGAGAGAGAGAGAGAGAGAGAGAGAGAGAGAGAGAGATATGTCATAATACCTCTTCCCTAGACAGGTATTTGTATCCCTATGGGAGGCCCACCTAGTAACTCGAGGTGAGGTTTAAGTATTAGTATAGGGGGTTAGGGGCCACTTTCACATTCAACGTGAGACGTACGAACAGAACAGTGGTCTCTTGTGAAGATTTGATGACCTACGGAGTGAGGAAACTCACTCCAAGATGAGATTTGTGCAATGTTCTCTCCACCTAGCTTGTTGTTACCCAGGTAGAGAGTCCATCAAGCTAGGTGGAGAGAACATTGCACAAATCTCATCTTGGAGTGAGTTTCCTCACTCCGTAGGTCATCAAATCTTCACAAGAGACCACTGTTCTGTTCGTACGTCTCACGTTGAATGTGAAAGTGGCTCCTAACCCCCTATACTAATATTTAAACCTCACCTCGAGTTACTATGTGGGCCTCCCATAGGGATACAAATACCTGTCTAGGGAGGCAGCATTATGACATCTCTCTCTCTCTCTCTCTCTCTCTCTCTCTCTCTCTCTCACTCATACTGGCAATGTAGCACAATCATAGCTGATTTTGCAATACACATGCTTATTAGCATAAGCTACACCCCAAGAGCAATTTCATACTACTCTGAATATTTCAGAGGTTTTGGAATTAACACAAGAAACTGACATTCAGACATGAGAAATGCTCCTGGTCACTTTTGCATTTGTTCCAGAAAAGGATTCTGTACTGAGATTATATTTTCAAAATCAGTCTCAATCCTTTTATGGTCAGAAAATATGGATATTCCCAGATATTACAAGAAATATCCAGGAATGAAGGAAGAAATTTCCAACTATGAAGGCTGAAGTAGTCTCATGGGGGGCTAAGTTTAGTTTAAGATATCCATGTAAATGTTTGTTAATATTTCAGAATACTAAATATTTGTTTTCTGAACCCTCCCAGCTCCGTACTTATTTGGATTTGCACTCCTAAAATTGTGTCTAAGGGGGGCACGATAATTGGAATGAAATATTAAGGGATTCCTAGGCAGTAAAATATGGGTTTAATTTTCTTGTTATGTTCGCTTTAAGTAACTTGGTCTCCCTATTGTACTCCTAATAATAATTGAGATATTGTTTACTTACTTTTGGAAATAATATAATTTGGGAATTAATGTTATACTTGTTATATGTATCTAACTTTTCTGAACAAGAATCTGCTTGTTTATATTTGAAAAATTCAATAAAAAGAAAATAAAAAAAAAACAAGAAAATATATTTTACTCAGAAAGATTCTTTTGGTTCCTATGCAGCTTTAAATTCTGCCTTCAGTACATGTTCAACATCATTTCTTTGTTATCCACTGTAGTTCTGAAAGCTGCATGTGAGCTGGAAAATGGCATGTCCTTTACAAAATGAAATATTGGAAATCAATTCAAGGGACCAGGAAGAGAAACAAGACATTGTTTAATCATATTCTTAATAAGATATTTTTAGTGTTTGACTTGCCAGTGAAATAATAAACCAAGTTTTCATATACCTATACATTCACTATATTTTGCATGCATGTAAATGTGTTAAGACATACAAAAAAATCCAAACCAATTAACACTTCAAAATGGCATTTCTGCAGTTTTTGCTCCTTGGAGAATTTTCACTTTCAAACAATTATTCACTTTTGCATCAGTTATTAAAATGAATAATCTGGATTTTTATCCCACCTTTCAACTAATACTTATAGTATCAGTGTTTAGGTATATAAGAAGAACATGAGAAGTGCTGTGCTGAGTCAGGCCAAGGGTCCATCGAGCATGGCATCTTGTCATCGACAGTGGCCAATTGTGATCTCTAGGAATTACCCAGCAAATTCCAAAGAGTAGATCCATTTCCTGTTAATATCTCCGTGATAAGTGATGGATTTCCCCCCAAGTCTACTTTCCTCCAGAACTTGTCCAAACCCCTTTTAAACTCTATTACATTATCTGTTATGCTGGTGGTGAACCCTTGGCCCGAGATGGGGTTGGTACTACCCGTAGGGCAAGCCCCACAGATCCCACCATCGGAAGGCGGAGCAGACTGGGTGATGGAGGCTGACTGCAGCTTTGCCAATACCAGCCCTCATTCCCCGCAGGTTGAGCCCTTGGGTGCCAGGGCTGGCTGGTCTTAGGCAGGCCTCCATATGGTAGACTCCGATAGGTGTTCAAAGGAGGTAGCCAGGGACCAGCAGAGGTATCAGGTGAACCATGACAGTGATCTGGACGAGGCAGGAGTCCGAAAGCCTGAGCAGGGAAGACAGACTATTCAAGGATGAGGGAAGCCTGGGCAGAAGAGGGCCGAAGCCTAAGAAGGCCAAGTCTGAGGAGACGCTATAGGCATGGCCAAGAACAAGCTAGCATCAGGGCAGGCAGCAGAAGACAGCAAGGTCCAATGAAGCAAGGGTCAAAGCCAGTAATCAGTCCCGAGAGTGGTCCAATGAAGCAAGGGTCAAAGCCAGTAATCAGTCCCAAGCGCGGTCCAATGAAGAAAGGGACAAAGCCAGTTATCAGTCCCGAGGGCGGTCCAATGAAGCAAGGGTCAAAGCCGGTAATCAGTCCCGAGCATGGTCCAATGAAGCAAGGGTCAAAGCCAGTAATCAGTCCCGAGCATGGTCCAGTGAAGCAAGGGTCAAAGCCAGTAATCAGTCCCGAGCATGGTCCAGTGAAGCAAGGATCAAAGCCAGTAATCAGTCCTGAGCATGGTTCAATGAAGCAAGGGTCAAAGCCAGTAATCAGTCCAAAGCAGAGGCTAGATAGGGACCAGGAACGGAGTCAGGAACAGGAACCAGGAGCGAAGTCAGGAACAGAAATGGACAACGAAGTACACAACTAGCATGGAGACCTGTTGCCAAAGCAAGCTCTGATTATCAGAGCTTGCCTTAAATAGTCCCAGGCTGATGACATCATCAGAAAGGGCCATCAGCCCTAGCCTGCCATGGGCCCTTTAAATGTCCGGTCCCCCTAGGCCTGTGCCTAGGGGGACCGGATGTGAAGAGCAGACGGCGACGGCATCTCTGCCGCGTTCCAAGGCCCATCTGTGGCAAGCAGGGCTGCGAAGAGGAGCGCAGCACCGGAGGTACCCCCTCTGCATTGTCGGAGAGCCGGAGCCCGCCTCCTGGTGAGGCAGCACGATGCGGGTAAGGAAGGCTGGTTGCGGGCTCTGTGGCTGGCCGATGTAACATTATCTCCCTTGAACGCAACAAATTTCATAGCTTAATTCTGCATTAAGTGAAAAAAACTTTCTTCAATTTGTTTAAATTCTGCTAGCTGTTAGTTTCATGGAATGTACCATAGTTCTTTTAGTAACTGAAAGAGTAAACAACCATCTCCTATATACCTGTTCCACTCCAGTCATGATTTTTGAAACTTTTATCAGGTCCTCTCTCAGTCTTCTTTTCTCCAAGCTGTAGATCCCTAACTTGTTTCATAAACAAGCTGTTCCATTTGTCCTCTGTGTGTATTTTCTAGCTCTGCTATATCTCTTTTGAGATGGGATCACCAGAAATGAATGCATTACTTAAGGTGCGGACACACCATGGATTTATGCATAGGCATTATGATTTCCTCAGATTTGTTCTCCATTACTTTCTGAAAAAATTGTAACATTTTGTTTGCTTTTTTAACCACTGCAGCACATGGAGCTGAGGATTTCAAAGTATTATCCACAAGGTCTCCAAGATCCTTTTCCTAGGTGGTGACTTCCAATACAGACCACAGCATTGTGAACCTACAGTTAGGATTCTTTTTGACTATCTGTATCACCTTGCATGTTATGCGCCCCACCCGTGGTCGTCCCACGCACGAGACTGCTCACCTTCTTAAGCCAATACTCATCCAGGGCAAATCAACTCCTTGTTCCTTCTAGTCACACAAGTTTACCCCCACAGAACAACGCTACACAGTTGGTGATTATGAATTACTGGCAGCGAAGTTAGCCCTGGTTGGAAGGGGTGCAGTACAAATTCACTATATTCACGGATCACAAGAATTTAGAGCACCTCAAGGAAGCCCAGCTTCTAAATCCCTGGCAGGCCTGCTGGGCCTTGGTTTTTGAGAGATTCAACTTTAATCTCTGTTTCCGTCCTGGTTCAAAAAATCAGCGAGCTGACGTGGTCTCTCGGTCCTTTGAACCCGAAGACCTTCCAAAAGTTCCTAGTTATATCATCGATCCTGCCTGTATATCCCTAGCAGCAACCACCACGGTTCCAGTCGGGAAGACTGTTGTTCCTCGCCAACTCCGAGAACGGGTCTTAAAGTGGCCCCATGACTCAAAACTAGCAGGTCACCCTGGCCGTGCCAGAACACTAGAGATGCTATGCCGGCATTATTGGTAGCCCACCATGGTACAAGACTCACGGAGTTATATGGACTATGTGCACCTGTGCACAACAAAAGCCACCCACAGGAAAGTCCTGGGGCTTGCTACAGCCACTCCCAGCACCTACGGAACCCTGGTCCAGTATTTCAACAGATTTCATCACAGATCTTCCTCCATCACAAGGCAAAACGGTGATTTGGGTTGTAATCGACCACTTCTTGAAGATGGGGCACTTCATCCTGTTACCGGGTCTTCCATCAGACCCGGAACTCACAAAACTTTTCTTGAGAAACATCTTTCAACTTCATGGGCTCCCCAAGGAGATTGTTTCCGATCGGGGACCACAGTTTGCCACCAAGTACTGGCGCTCCCTATGTCAGAAATTCAGTATTTCCTTGACCTACAGCTCGGCCTATCACCCTCAGGCCAATGGGCAGGCCGAGAGAATGAATCAGACCTTGAAAGCGTTCCTACGCTCATACGTCAATGACCAGCAGAATGATTGGTCAGACTTCCTCCCTTGGGCCGAGCTGTCACATAATACTCATCTCGCAGCAGCCACCAATGTGTCTCCCTTTTCAGTGGTCTTTGGAAGGCAGCCCTTTTTGCCCCTTCCTGTTCCTGTTTCGGTACCGTCTCCTGCAGCACAATCTATGGCTCAAACCATCCGCCAAGAATGGACCCAAGTAAGAGAACGTCTCTCGCAGGCCGCTGAGCGCGCTAAATGCACCTCGGATCTCCATCAATGACCTGCTCCACTCTTCCGACCTGGACAGAAAGTTTGGCTGAGTGCCCACCATATTCGTCTACAACTTCCATCTCACTGCTGCCTCTGAAGTATATCGGTCCATTCCCAATTCTCAGAACAGTGGGGGCTGTTTCCTATCAGCTCCAGCTTCCCCGGTCCATGGGCATCCACAACATGTTCCACGTGTCCTTGCTAAAGCCTCATGTCCTATCCTGGCCCTCTCACAAAGACCCTCCAGCTCCACGCGTCTCGGCAGAACCCAATGCTTCTCTGCAGGTAAGAGAGGTTCTAGACGTCCGACGACGTTGAGGCAAATGGGAGTATCTCCTCGCTTGGGAGGGCTATGGGGCCAAGGAGAATTCATGGGAACCCTCTCAGAATATCCTTGACAAGAATATCCTGAAGACCTTCCATAGACAGAATCCTGAGAAACCCCAGCCGCGTAGGGGAAGGCCTAGAAGGGGGGTACTGTTATGCGCCTCACTCGCGGTCATCCTGCGCACAGGGCCGCTCACCTTCAGGGTCACAAAGCGGGTCCCGGTCCTGTCTCCCTTGCGGCCCTTGCAAGTCCAGCTAGGCCACCTGCCTGCCTGCCTGCCGCCTGCCAAAGACTTCAGCTTGTTCCTGACCTGCCTGCCTGCCACCTGCTAAAGACCTCAGCCTGCTCTTCGACCTTGCCTGACCTCTGGATTGTGACCCTTGCTTTGTTGACCACTCCTCGGACTGATTCTTGGACTTTGACCCTGTTCACCTGACCTTGCTTGATTCTGGCTCTGTCCCTAGCCTTGTCCTCACCAACTATTCTGCTTCACTCTCTTCCAACCGTTCTCCAGCTTCGAACCCGATAGCGCTCTCCCAGTGCCTGTGGCCAAGTCGGACTCTGACTCTCCCAGGAGACCCTGCATGGCCCACCTAAGTCCCAGCACCCGGGTCCCTACAGGCTCCTCCTGGGGGGACCTCAGGCTTCCAGTGGTGAAGACCTACACTGCCTCTGTCTCTTTCCGTGCTTTGCCCCTTGTGGCCAGTCCCTGTACTGCCACAGGACACATTAAATTTCATCTACCATTTAGATGCCCATTTCTCTGGTCTGGAAATTTCCTTCTGCAGGTCCTGGGTCTGCTTGTGTTTCAACTACTTTGAACATTTTTGTGTCATTTGCAAACTTAATCATTTCACTTATTGCTCCCTTTTCCAGATCATTAATGAATAAATTAAACACTAGGGGTGTGCATTCGTTTTGAAAGCATTTGCAATCCGCAAATTATTTTTTTTTCCAACTTAAAAAAGTGATGATGCGCAACGCATCGCGACTTCCAACTTATTCAACGTAGCTATGTTGAATACGTTGAACCGCGAGGCGCGCGCTTTTCTCGCCGCCATTAGCTGCGAGCTCGGATGCCCGGATTAGCACAAAATGGTGGCGCCCCTGCGGTAACCATGCCAACCTGTCTGACCCTTTCCTGTGAGTTGCAGTGACTCACAGGAAAGGGTCGGACAGGTCGGCATGGATACCGGAACGCAGCGAATCTGCGTTCACGTTTTCAGAGAAGCACTGAATGCAGCGAATCGCGCTGTCATTCAGTGCTCTCTGAGGATTTAATGACGAGCCAGCAGTATATAAGCAGCAGCACGAGGACTCACGCACATTTTCAGCGATTCTGTGGGGAGATGGGCTGGGTGGCAGGCTGAGGCAGGCAGGCAGGCAAGCAGAAATAGAAGCAGAAGCAGAACCAGAACCAGAAGCAGAACCAGATTTGATAGACAACACAGAACAGATTCTGTGTTAGGCTAGCAAAGGAAAGAAAAATATTCCTGGTCTTGCATTAGTGGCAGGGGTCAGCTACAGTCACTAGTATTCCTATTCCTGTTTCTTTCAAGCAGTCTAGTGATCTAGTCAGCTAGCACTGACCAGTGACACTTTACCATTGAGGGTGTTGGGCGGGCTTGGAGAGAGATATTAATATTTTCAATGTCATCCATGTTTCTGGAGTGAAAAAAATTCCTGCTTTACTAAATTCCAATTACTTAGTCTGTCAGTACAGTGGGCATTTTTAACAGACTGAACATTGTTCTTGAGTGGGTCTGTTCATTTTGGTATTTTTAAACAGACTTAAGAACATTGTTATTGAGTGAGTCTGTTCATTTGGGAATTTTAAACAGACTGAACATTGTTATTGAGTGAGTCTGTTCATTTTGGTATTTTAAACAGACTGAACATTGTTATTGAGTCAGTCTGTTCATTTTGGTATTTTAAACAGACTGAACATTGTTCTTGAGTGAGTCTGTTCATTTTGGTATTTTTAAACAGACTTAAGAACATTGTAATTGAGTGAGTCTGTTCATTTGGGAATTTTAAACAGACTGAACATTGTTATTGAGTGAGTCTGTTCATTTTGGTATTTTTAAACAGACAGTGAACATTGTTCTTGAGTGGGTCTGTGCTGGGAAGTGCCCGGGCCGGAGTACTCAGCCTCTTTTCTGCTTACAAGCAAGCTATTTGTGTGTGCACTGCACACACATGAGTGCACTGGCAGGCAGGCAGTGAGACAGTGGGCAGTGGGCATTCTTAGCAGACTGAACAACATTGTTATTGAGAGTGAGTCTGTTCATTTTGGTATTTTTAAACCAACTTAAGAACATTGTTATTGAGTGAGTCTGTTCATTTGGGAATTTTAAACAGACTGAACATTGTTATTGAGTGAGTCTGTTCATTTTGGTATTTTTAAACAGACAGTGAACATTGTTCTTGAGTGGGTCTGTGCTGGGAAGTGCCCGGGCCGGAGTACTCAGCCTCTTTTCTGCTTACAAGCAAGCTATTTGTGTGTGCAGTGCACACACATGTGTGCACTGGCAGGCAGGCAGTGAGACAGTGGGCAGTGGGCATTCTTAACAGACTGAACAACATTGTTATTGAGTCAGTCTGTTCATTTTGGTATTTTAAACAGACTGAACATTGTTCTTGAGTGAGTCTGTTCATTTTTGTATTTTTAAACAGACTTAAGAACATTGTTATTGCGTGAGTCTGTTCATTTTGGTATTTTAAACAGACTGAACATTGTTCTTGAGTGAGTCTGTTCATTTTTGTATTTTTAAACAGACTTAAGAACATTGTAATTGAGTGAGTCTGTTCATTTGGGAATTTTAAACAGACTGAACATTGTTATTGAGTGAGTCTGTTCATTTTGGTATTTTTAAACAGACTGAACATTATTATTGTGGGACAGTGGGCAGTGTTACCACATAAAATCATCCATAATGTCAGGGAAAGAGAGATGCAATCGACTTATTGGGACTGGCAGCGGAGGCACCGCAAAAGACACTAGTGCAACACCACCAGTACAGCTAAAAAGGCAACTGTCGCAATCTAAACTCTTTGTAGGGGATGGCAGTTCCATGGCAAAAAAACCAAAATCAGCCCATGATACTTCCCCATCGCCAACTCTTGTTTCTGGCCCTGTAGTTTTGGAGGAGAGGGAAGGGGAGGCAGAGTCAAGCCCGACAAAATTTAGACACCCAAGAGCAGCCGGGGGACAGAAGTCTCAACCAAGACTTAGCGGTCACAAGGTAGCGCTAGCACTGTTAGCTGCTGATTCAGAAGAAGAATCTTCTTGGGTGGGATTCTCATCAGAAACGGAAGAAGTAGTAGCTGACGAATCTTCGGTAGAATCAGTTAGTCCTGTCTTAGCCTCCACCTCCAGAATTGTACAGCAGTGGAGAGATTACAGTGATATCGAGGAGGAGGAAGAGCTGTCAGAAGGGAGACAGAGGGTGATGACTGGTGCCCCCGCTGGCATTGCTTCTCAGGGTGCACCACCCACTAGTACCTCAACTCCAGTGCCAGCATCCACCCCCAAGGTGGTAAAGAGAGGAGGATCAGAAAAGAAATCTCCGATCTGGAAACATTTTAAAGCGACAGAAGACCCGCGTTATGCTCGGTGTAATTACTGTGCCAGGGATATTAGCAGAGGCAAGCAAATGGGACATCTATCAAATTTTGGCATGAACCATCATATTAAGAGGCAACACCCAACAAGATAACTGCCTTCTGGGGATGGTGGCAGTTTCAGTCGGGGGAACCCTTTCAAGCAGTGTGCAGTGGTAGGAAAGCAGCAGAGTCAGCCCACGCCCTCATACCCTTCTAGCAGTCAGGTGGCAGGCCAGCAATCCAGTGACATGTGGCAGAAGCAAAAATCCACCATGGAGGAAATGGGGTGGATTGCGGTAACGCTATCCCGGGGTAGGAGGCAGGCAGCCTCAAAAGTTGTAACCAGGAGCATTGGGGAAATGATTGCCCTTGATGACCAGCCCTTGCAGTTAGTGGAGAATGTGGGTTTCAAGCGTTTTTTGAAGGTCGTACTTCCAAATTACAAAGTCCCCTCCAGAACCACATTTAGTAGAAAGGTCATCCCCAGCCTGTACAAGCAGTGTCGCAGTCGCTTGCAAGAACTGCTAGGTAAGGCAGACGGAAGAGTGCATTTCACCTGCGATATCTGGACCGCCATGAATGCTGCACACTCTTACCTCTCTCTGACAGCACACTGGTGGGACATGGCAGAGGCAGGGGCAGCCAGCAGCTCTATTACTGAAGAAGTGTCAGGGTGGAGGTGGGCTTTACTGCACACCCACCTGGCGGACCAGGCCCATACCACAGCCAATATTCTAGCATACATCAGAAACATGCTGGAGGTCTGGCAACTGCACCAGCGAGACAGGAAAACGCGGGCAGGGTTTTTTGTCACAGACAACGGTGCAAACATGGTTAAGGCAATAAGCGATGGGCGGTTTAAGAACATCCAATGTTTTGCACACACTCTGCATCTGGTAGTGAAGTCAGCTCTGGGCTTGGAGTCCAATGACAAGGAGAATGAATACCTGCGTAGGTTAATACAGAATTGCAGGAACATAGCAGCACACTTCCACAGAAGTGTCAAGGCGGGGCAGTTTTCTCCGACAAAAGCAGACTGATTTGGATATGCCTCAGAAGCGTCTCATTCAAGACCTTGCCACCCAGTGGAATTCCACCTTTATGATGCTGGAGAGGTTACTGGAGCTGCAGACACCCCTTCATGAACTTTCTGATAGAATGGACATAGGTGTGCAGAATCCCCTAGGGCATCGCGATTGGTTAGTCATGAGTCAGCTGGTAAAAATCCTGCAGCCCTTTAAGGATGTCACGGAGGAGCTGAGTTCCAGAAGTGCCACCTTGGCTGACATCATCCTTATAGTTAAATTCCTGGATGACCATTTGGAGGCCTTTAAACAGCAAGAGGGAATGACTGCTGAGGTGCTGCAGTGTCTGGACGTTTTGCAGCAGCAGGTGAAAGACAGATTAAGGCCTTTAACAGAGGACAGCACATACATGCTCGCCTCTCTCTGTGATCCCCGTGTGAAAGGTAAACTCGCCCTACAGACCAATTGTCTGTCATATGTGAAGGATCTGCTGTTAGGTAAGGTCCATGAACAGGAGCACCATAGGCAGAAACAGAGTCAGATTAGGCTTGAAGCAGAGGTGGAAACAGCAGGCACGTCACAGAGTTGTGCTGCTAGCCCAGGCAGGAGCTGAACTGTGTCAGTGACAGGTAGTACTTCCTCCTCCACGTCAGAACGCCCAAGGCATGTTGGCCATAAAGATTCATCAGTTGTGCAATGGGCGAGAGAGAAAGTAGCTGGATTGAGTGACTCTGAGCCCTCCCAAGCACAGGAGGAGACAGCAGCACAGCTGTCAGTGACACGGTATCTCTCAGAGCCGATAGAGAACATGCAGACAGATCCGCTGGCATATTGGGCACACAAGTCCACTGTCTGGCCACACCTAGCCAAAGTGGCTGAACGATATCTGTTATGTCCACCAACCAGTGTGCCCAGTGAACGTGTCTTTTCAATGACAGGGGATATCATGAGCCCTCACCGCTCAAGGCTGGCACCAGAGTTGATGGAAATGCTAGTGTTTTTGAAAGTAAACCTGCCTTTGCTTGGCTTTCCAAATTTTCCCTGTGAATGGCAAAATGAATGAAAGCTATTCAAGGCCTTGCAGCAGCTCTAATTGCCTCCTATGCTCCAGATAATAAACTGCAGCACATGTTCCTACATGAATCGCTGTGCCTGACCGTCTACTGTGCAGGCCTTGTGTTCCTACCGGTGTTTGACCTCCATTGCTGTGCCTGTTCATCCAGGCATTGTGTCCCTAGGTGGGATTGAACTCTATCCTCGACTGCTGTGCCTGTTCATCCAGGCCTTGTGTCCCTAGGTGGGATTGACCTCTGTCCTCGACTGCTGTGCCTGTTCATCCAGGCCTTGTGTTCCTACTGGTGTTTTTTGTTATTAAAGGTTTTTATTGAAACAACAACAGAATGAAACCTGCAGATCGGACCATACAAGTAGAAAATGAAGTATACATAAGAAACTGCACAAAGCTGCAATCAGAGCCAGGAACAACTGTAGGTGAAACATCACAGAATAGCAAAACCAAGTTGTTTATGTTTAATGAATATAGTACCCCACCCCCCCCACCCCCCCTAGCTGCACAATGACAAAAGAAATTAGAAAAGCAGAGCATACATGGAGTCACACAAAAGCATAGATATGATCCTATGGGTTTCCCCCCGAGAGAAAAAATAAATAAATAAAAAAAAATATGAAAAGCGAAGGGCCCCTACCGCTAACATAATATTTAAGGGAAAGGACCCCCCGGCCCCCCAGAAAGCCATTGTTGGTAAGGGTGCCAAATCAATGTAAAACGGGAGACTGTCTTATTGTTGAATGCTGTAATTTTGGATAATAAATAAATTTTCCGCACTCTGTTGTGAGTGTCCTCTATCTTGGGAGTTCTGGTATCTTTCCATAAACGAGCTATCTCACAGCGGCTGGCAGTAGAGACAAATTGAACTAACTGATTAGAATCCTGCGAAAGCCCAGTGGGTGCCAAGCCCAGCAGGGCCTGAGCAGGGGTGAGCAAGGGCAGACCCGGGAAAAGCTGGCTCAACCAGAGGGACACCTGCCTCCAAACTAAACTGACATGGGAGCAGGTCCACCACATATGATAAAACGTGCCCTCCTCCCCACAACCTCGCCAACAAGTATCAGGATATAAAGGCAAGAATTTATGTAACTGTGAGGGACATTTGTACCAGCGGTACAAGAGCTTATAAGAGTTCTCAATAAGAGAAGCAGCAATATGTCCCCTGCCCAGCCGGCGAAAGACCGACTTCCAACGCTGAGGGGTCCAGCTAACCCGAAGATCTCGCTCCCAAGCCGTCTGGAAGGTGTAAAGAGGGGGATCCCGTACCAATAACATTTGATAAAGCCTTGACAGCATTTTGGGGCAACTATGCGCCCGCTCACAAAGTTTCTCAAAATCAGAGGGTTCCTGAGCGAGTGGAGTACTAAGCCCGGTGGCCTTAGCAAAATGCGCTAATTGCAAATAGGGGTACAACGCCGACTCAGGTAAGTCATAGGCTCGCTGAAGATCAGCAAAAGAGCGTAAAGCTGTAGAGCCCCAAACATGTCCCCACGTCGTAATGCCCCGTCGTCTCCAGTCTAAAAAAATGGAGCTCGCACATCCCGGGCGAAAGGCCTTGTTGTAATATAAATGGGTACTAGCATGGTATTCCCTATTTCCCACCAGGGGAGCACCAAGGTGATGCCACAGGTGAAGCAGCATAAGTGTAGAGGGAGGCAACACCGCCCCCGGATTCACCGTCCAGGTGTGCTTAGGCTGCCAGATAAGGCTACTGAGCGGAACAGAGCCAAGAAGTTCCTGGTTAATAATAACCCACAGTTTCTGCCTACGGGATGATTGTCAATTGCTGTGCCTGTTCATCCAGGCCTTGTGTCCCTAGGTGGGATTGACCTCTGTCCTCGAATGATGTGCCTGTTCATCCAGGCCTTGTGTTCCCACAAGTGTTTTAACTCAATTGCTGTGCCTGTTCATCCAGGCCTTGTGTCCCTAGGTGGGATTGACCTCTGTCCTCGAATGATGTGCCTGTTCATCCAGGCCTTGTGTTCCTACAAGTGTTTTAACTCAATTGCTGTGCCTGTTCATCCAGGCCTTGTGTCCCTAGGTGGGATTGACCTCTGTCCTCGACTGCTGTGCCTGTTCATCCAGGCCTTGTGTTCCTCTGGGGATAGGGAAATACCTACAGTACCTGATTGTAATCAAGTATGAAGTGCTGGAAACGTTTTAAAATAAGAATAGAAATAAATTAAAAAAAAAAAAAGTACTATCCCTGTTCATCCAGGCCTTGTGTCCCTAGGTGGGATTGACCTCTGTCCTTGAATGATGTGCCTGTTTATCCAGGCCTTGTGTCCCTAGGTGGGATTGACCTCTGTCCTTGACTGCTGTGCCTGTTCATCCAGGCCTTGTGTTCCTACTGGTGTTTTAACTCAATTGCTGTGCCTGTTCATCGAGGCCTTGTGTCCCTAGGTGGGATTGACCTCTGTCCTCGAATGATGTGCCTGTTCATCCAGGCCTTGTGTTCCCACAAGTGTTTTAACTCAATTGCTGTGCCTGTTCATCCAGGCCTTGTGTTCCCACAAGTGTTTTAACTCAATTGCTGTGCCTGTTCATCCAGGCCTTGTGTTCCTACTGGTGTTTGACCTCCATTGCTGTGCCTGTTCATCCAGGCCTTGTGTTCCTACTGGTGTTTTAACTCAATTGCTGTGCCTGTTCATCCAGGCCTTGTGTCCCTAGGTGGGATTGAACTCTGTCCTTGACTGCTGTGCCTGTTCATCCAGGCCTTGTGTTCCTACTGGTGTTTTAACTCAATTGCTGTGCCTGTTCATCCAGGCCTTGTGTCCCTAGGTGGGATTGACCTCTGTCCTCGACTGCTGTGCCTGTTCATCCAGGCCTTGTGTTCCTCTGGGGATAGGGAAATACCTACAGTACCTGAGTGTAATCATGTATGAAGTGCTGGAAACATTTTAAAATAAGAATAGAAATAAATTTAAAAAAAAAAATTACTATCCCTGTTCATCCAGGCCTTGTGTCCCTAGGTGGGATTGACCTCTGTCCTCGAATGATGTGCCTGTTTATCCAGGCCTTGTGTTCCTAGAAGTGTTTGACCTCTACGGTACAAAGTCAACATAGGTTGATATTGCAGATTTTGACTGGAGTAGCAGTATTCTTATTTCTGAGAGATCTTCCAATTCCTTTGTCATCAGCTGAAGTGCTTAAGTACAGTCGGAATTCACTAGACGCCAACGGAATTCACTAGACGCCAATGATATTCACTGGACGCCAATGTAAACACCGGGTACACCCAACTCTAGGGGTGGACCCGTTCCCGGGAGTCCTTCCCTGCCGGCCAGCCTGTCTTTCCCCTATCAAAACCACAGGGATCAGACAAGACTACCTCCACTCTGCCAGCCTGTCTTGCCCCTATCAGCTTTCTGCCACTCTGCTTTGCTGCATTACACCAGATGACTCACCTAACTCCTTGTGGTGTTCTTGCCACTCTCATGGTTCCTCAGTGTGTTGGTGCTAGTTTATCTGCTTGCTATGTTCCCCCTTCATTGTGCTGTTGGATGTCAATGCCACTTGTCTTGCCGCTTTGCCTGTGGTGCTGCCTTTGATGGTTCATGCATCTGCTATCGGTGCTCTGTTTTGAAGCTGTGGTGTGTTTTTGACATTCTCACTGCTGCTTTGTGCCTCTGTTAAAGCACTCTTGCCACTTCTGGTACCCCTTTGCACCTTTCCAGTGCCTTAGGCTATTCATGCCACTTTGCCACAGTCTAAGTACCTTGGAGCTCTTTTGTTGTTGTGATGATTGCTCCCCAGAAGTTTCATGAAAATTGATAAGAAAACCCCAATTCTGCAGCCAAAAATAGGCTGGAAATCCTTCCCCCATTGACTTTAATGGGAACCGGTCAACTTATGGACAGATCTGCAACTTATGGAATTCTCCATATGTCCATATTGAACTAAATCGACCCTCAACTACAACTTATCAACTTATCAACGAAAACGTTTTGTCTGCACATCCCTATTAAACACTAGTCCAAGTACAGATCCCTAAAGCACTCCAGCATTTACCTCCTTCCATTTGAAAATTAACCATTTAGTTCTACTCAATATATTCCTGCCCTGAAACCTTACAATCTAGGATGGCAGCTTTCAAACTGTGCACTGAAGTGAAAAGTCTGCAGATAGATTTTCCTTCAATTTTCCCTTTGAAAATTGTGTAGGCACTTTTTCTAGTGAAATTATGGGTTTGCATATAAGTGCTAACCCTTGTTGAACTCTACCCCAGGAATACTTCCACTCTCTGCAGAGAGAGGGTTAGGCAATTTAAAAGTATCCATTTACATACATACATACATACATTGCTCCTACCATGTGACAGGGGCCAACCAAAGGCACCGGTAGCCCCTGTGACATAGTAAGGGCAAAGGGCCATCAGCGCCATTTTGATTACTGGCAGCCGACAGCCCTTTGCCCTTACTATGTCATAGGGGCTACTGGTGCCATTGGTCGGCCCCTGTGACATAGTAAGGGCAAAGGACCATCGGCGCCATTTTGATTACTGGCAGCCGACGACCCTTTGCCCTTACTATGTCATAGGGGCTACCGGTGCCATTGGTCAGCCCCTATGACATAGTAAGGGCAAAGGGCCATCGGCGCCATTTTGATTACTGGCAGCCGATGGCTTAAGTGCAGGAGATCACTCCCGGACCTCGCTGGACCACCAGGGACTGTTGGCATCTTGGGGGGGTCAGGAGGGTGGGGGGTTGTAGTTAATTAAATTTAAAGGGTTGGGATGATTTTTTTTTGTTTTTCTAACTTTAATGGAAAACGAATACCGAATGTAACTAATGATTGAATCGGGTTTCCCCCTATGAAAACGGATGCAATGGATTTGGGTCCCGGCGCAACGAATACCGAATAGCAACGTATCATTTCCTTCTGCACAACCCTGACATGGCCACACATAGATCTACAATAGTATTTATAACCTGCACATATCATATATGCACATATTATAAAGTTTGTGTATCTTCACCACGGAGCCTATGTTCTTATGTATGCTTATATTTCAATGCACTGAACATGCATACTTTGCCTACCTACTTAAAAAATATATGTGCATAGATTTTACATGTAAAAATAAAATAGGACTTACTCATACAAAACCTGATTTACATGCATAAATCAGCATATAATTTTAAAATATGCAGGCGTAATTGAAATTAACCAGTTTACCAATTACTCCATCGTTTCTCCCAGTCCTTCTCAAGATCATCGAGTCCCTCCTGGTTCTTCAGCCTGAACATCTCCATTGGCCCCACTGCTAGACTGCCCTTTTTTATGCGTGTATATGGGCATGCAAAATGTAAAGTTCATGCATACTTTTGACTTTTATAAAATACCAATTTTGCAAGTACAGACTTTTTATGTGCATATCTGCTCATTTTTATGCATGCATCATAGTTTTTGCTAATTAATTCCAAACTGGCACAGAGACTAATAAAACTGAGTATTTAGCAAAAGCACAAGTTCACAGCATGGCCAGTTGTTTCATTCACTTCTGAAAATAAAAATCTATTAAGTTTAATGACAATGGAAAGAGAAAATAATTCTGTCCCATGTATTTGATGATTTGGCAACTTTACACTAAATGTTTTTTGAAGAGTAGAGTCTTCCTTGCTTTGCAAACATTTTCCAGCTGCTTTAACAGCATATTCAGGCTCGTCTCTTTGAGGGTTGGTATAAAGCTACATGAACAATAGGCCTTAGCTGCCTTTAGAGTAATGAGTACACATAGCAATTCCAGACAGGATCTTACTCAGCACAGTCGGTATTAAAGTTGTACAATGTGAAGAATGTCTTATTAGATATCTGATAAAATAATTTATTTTAGAATAAGAAGAGAACATAAAGGCAAAAATGGGAAAAAGATAGAGGTAATTAAATTCTGACTTGTATGTCTAATCCCAGAGTGAGACCCGTTTAGCCCTTTATATGAAGATTGAATCGCTAGGTAATGAAGTCCTATAATCTACACAAGGCTACAATGCAGGATGAAGACTGTACACAAGGTGGTGTTTGGCTTAGGAAAACGTTTGTCACTTGGGGGGGGGGGGGGCAATTTTATTCCAAGAATATGAATGAGGCTTGCAGGCCATGCAAGTGGAGTTTCCCTGTGTAAATTCAGGGCCAGCAGTGCCTCCTTGCAGACTTTGCACCTATTTTATAGTGCCAGAAGTCACTTGCAAAGATTTCAAAATGAAATCTGCTGCATGATCTACAGACTCCAGCCACCCCCAGCCCCTCTCCATCCTGATGCAGGCAGTGGAGAGATATTTACCACAGAAGGGAAGGACCATTTTCAGTTGAGGATTTTACTTAGAACTCAGGTAAAATCATTTTTAAATGTCCCTCCACAAGCGTCAGACTTGCTAAACCCAAATATATATGTATGTATGAAATGTGTATGTATATATCCACAGAGAGAGAGAGAGAGAGCTGGCTATATAAAAAATTGTGTTCCCCTATACAACAAACAGAAAAGCAAAATAGTGAAAACACCAACCTATTCACATTATTTTGTTTTGGTGTTTATATATCTATCTGCTAAACCAAAATATGTACAGCCCTATTATAGAGATTATACTTCTCCAGACAGGCCGTCTTCTTTTCACTATCACATTCACATTTCACTATCAGATTCCAAGATAAAGTTACTTACTTTAATAACATTGACATATCTTTGGTTACATCATTGTCCTTTTAAAAGGAAAGATAAATTCTAATGACAAAGGAACCCAGAGCCAAACAACTGAAACAGACACATTCATATTTTTAATTAGCAATCATGTCAGTGAAAAATCCATCCTAACATGATAATTCAAGGGTGACCTGCAAATATGAGAATGAAATTAGCCTGTTTGCCCATTATAAATGATAAAGCAAGCGATTCATTACAACCTGCTTGGAGATTAAAGTCATTATACACAGCATCAGACAATTTTAAACTCAATTTGTGTGTCAACATTATAAGCGATTTAGGAGAGAGCACAAATATACAGTGAGTAATAGTGTGAATAAAGAGCCTTTAGCCATTCCTGCTAGTCTTAGGAACATTTAAAGAGAATCTCAGTAATTCAGTTTGTCTAAATCTGAAGATAGCATGTTTAACAGGGGAAGACTGAATGAAAGTTGGGAGCAATGGTGTGTAGCCAAGTGTTAACTTGGTAAAGATGATAAATGAAGCTTGTGAACAAACACACAAGGAAGAAGAAAAGAGAGAGAAGTATTGATAGAGAAGGATGCAGCATGAGGAACAGAGTGCCAGAGAAGTGAAATTCCTCTAAAGACACCCTGGCAAGTAATACATAGTTTAAGTAGAGGCCTCCTTGATGCCCTTACCCACCTTTCGGCCTCCATTAGAAAAACAAGTGTTAACAATAATCATAGATGTGAATGTGTGATACATTGACATGTATTTATTTAGCAGGTTTTATATACCGTCATTTGGCTTGCCAATTAAAGCCATCACAACCGTTTACAAACATGACATGACATATAATCATTTTCCTGAGCAACATTTATGTGAGAATTTAAATGCCAAAATGTATCCATTTCATAAGCATGTATGTTTCTAATGTTTCATTAACTGCACAGATGTGTTAGTAAAGGAAGCACAGGGAACACGTCTTGCCTTAGTTTCTACTCCCAGGTGATGATATTCTGGCACCCTCTAGGTCTTTACACATCAAAGGATATATTGAAAGGACTGTGATAAACATATCAGCAGTTATAAAGTGGACACTGTCAAAAGAGGTGCAATATCCTGAATTTCAATGTTACATGGACATAACAAAATTAATGGTGACGTGATCTAAATGCATTAAGGAAAGTCATCACAGGTGTGCCACAGAAGAACCCTCTTAACTTGGACAAGCAGAACACTCATCTTATGTTTGCAAATTATATTTATAATGCAGAAAAGCTATCCTATTACATAATTATGATCAATCTCACTGTCAAAATGCTCTCTCCTTTCAAAAAACATGTCAAGTTATTCCTTGAAGATTCAACAAATTAAAAAGAATTTTAAATTAATTTATCAACCAAAACCTGTTCTTTTGCTGTGTCTTCACCACTGCTTCATTCTCTATCCTCTTCTGTCTTCTTGATGGTATATGATAGGGATGTGAATTGTTTTTTGACGATTTAAAATATCATCCGATATTTTTTAAATCATCAAAAATCGTTAGAGTGCGATACAATAGAAATTCCCCTGATTTATCGTCAAAAAATCATTAATTGGGATAGTGTCCACTAAAGGGAGTTATTTGGGGGGAGGATGGGAAAACCGGCACACCAAAACAACACCTAAACCCACCCCGACCCTTTAAAACTAATCCCTTACCTTCTCCACCCTCCCAACCCCCCCCCCCCAAAACTTTTTACATGTACCTGGTGGTCCAGTGGAAGCCCCGGGACCGATCGCCCACTCTCGGGCCGTCGGCTGCCACTCATAAAAATGGCGCCGATAAAAAAACCCCACCCGACCCTTTAAAAGCACCCCATTAGCTTCCCCCACCTCCCGATCCCCCCAAAACATTTTAAAATTACCTGGTGGTCCAGTGGTGGTCCCGGGAGCGATCTCCCATTCTCGGGCCGTCATCTGCCACTAATAAAAATGGCACCAATAGCCCTTTGCCCTTACCAAGTGACAGGGTATCCGTGCTATTGGCCGGCCCCTGTCACATGGTAGGAGCACTGAATGGCCGGCACCATTTTTAAAGATGGCGCCGGCCATCCAATGCAAAGGGCCATCGGTGCCATTTTTATTAGCGCAGCCAACGGCCCGAGAACGGGAGGTCACTCCCTGGACTTCCGCTAGATCACCAGGTATTTGTAAAAAGTTTTGGGGGGGTTAGGGAGGGTGGGGGAATTAAGGGTTCAATTTTAAAGGGTCGGGGTGGGGTTTTTTTTTATCGGTTTGGGCCTCAATAAAAAAAATTAGCGATGTGAATCGGAATCGGAACCGATTCCGATTCACATCTCTACCGATCTGATTTTTTTCTCCCTCCAGCTGAACCCGATCGTTAAAATGATCGGGCACATGATTCACATCCCTAGTATATGATCCTTTTCCTCCTTTTCTCATTTCTCTATCTGGTCCCATCTTCCATTTTTCAGACATGTCTCACTACATTTCCCATTTTGCCCTATACTTTTCTTCCTCAGTACACTAACCCCCCTCTACCCAAGTTGCATGTTCTATCTCTGAGAATCACAAGAGGATCACAGCTGAGTCTGGTTTTCAGGACAGCCACCATGAATGATTAATCTGAAAATCAAAAGCCCTGCTCTCTTTCTCTTATCTTCACAACCTGGCACGGTAGATTTCTCCAATTCTCTCTTCTCTTCCCTCCCAATTCTAAAAACTTCTTTCCTGCCTGTCTCTCTTCATCAAAGACTGTATCAGTCAGGTGCATAATTCAACCTGTAAAAAAGATTAGGAGTGCAGGGACCTGTCTGATACAGGACACTTCAAATTTCCCTCTCATTTCACTTCACTGGTGATTCGATTAATAGGAATGTAGATAGCTGGGTGGCTGGTAGGCATGAGGATCGCCTGGAAACATGCCTACCTGGTGCGAAGGTGGCGGATCTAATGCGTCACCTAGATAGGATTTTAGATGGTTCATGTGGGCACCAACAACATAGGAAAATGTGGGAGGGAGGTTCTGGAAGCCAAATTTAGGCTCTTAGATAGAAAGCTTAAATCCAGAACCTCCAGGGTAGCATTCTCTGAAATGCTCCCTGTTCCACGCGCAGGTCACCAGAGGCAGGCAGAGCTCCGGAGTCTCAATGCGTGGATGAGACGATGGTGCAAGGAAGAGGGATTCAGTTTTGTTAGGAACTGAGGAACCTTTTGGGGAAGGGGGAGTCTCTTTCGAAGGGATGGGCTCCACCTTAACCAGGGTGGAACCAGACTGCTGGCGCTAACCTTTAAAAAGGAGATAGAGCAGCTTTTAAACTAGAACAAAGGGGAAAGCCGACAGTCGCTCAGCAGCACATGGTTCGGAGAGAGGTATCTTCAAAGGATACTAATGATGCATTAGAATTAGGGCATCCCGACGTGAGGTTCCAATAATTAGAAAAATAGTCCAAGAGCCTGTAACTAAAAACTCACCTGAGCTAAAAAATTCTAACATCCCTATCAATTAAAAAGCAGAATGAAAATACAAACATAAAACAAACTTTGAAATGTTTGTATGCTAATGCCAGATGTCTAAGAAGTAGGATGGGAGAATTAGAATGTATAGCAGTGAATGATGACATAGACTTAATTGGCATCTCAGAGACATGGTGGAAAAAGGATAACCAATGGGACAGTGCTATACTGGGGTACAAATTATATCGCAATGACAGAGAGGAGCACCCGTGAGGAGGTGTGGTGCTTTATGTCCGGGATGGCATAGAGTCCAACAGGATAAACATCCTGCATGAGACTAAATACAAAATTGAATCTTTATGGGTAGAAAGGAAATCCCTTGTGTGTCGGGGAACACTATAATAATAGGGGTATCCTACTGTCCACCTGGTCAAGATGGGGAGACGGACAGTGAAAAGCTAAGAGAAATTAGGGAAGCTAACCAAACTGGTAGTGCAGTAATAATGGGAGACTTCAATTACCCCAATATTGACTGGGTAAATGTATCATCGGGACACGCTAGAGAGACAACGTTCCTGGATGGAATAAATGATAGCTTTATGGAGCAATTGGTTCAGGAACCGACTAGAGAGGGAGCAATTTTAAATCTAATTCTCAGTGGAGCACAGGACTTAGTGAGAGAGGTAATGGTGGTGGGGCCGCTTGGCAATAGTGATCATAATATGATCAAATTTGATTTAATGACTGGAAGAGGAACAGTGTGCAAATCCAAGGCTCTCGTGCTAAACTTTCAAAAGGGAAACTTTGATAAAATGAGAAAAATTGTTAGAAAAAAACTGAAAGGAGCAGCTACAAAAGTAAAAAATGTCCAAGAGGCGTGGTCATTGTTAAAAAATACCATTCTAGAAGCACAGTCTAGATATATTCCACACATTAAGAAAGGTGGAAAGAAGGCAAAACGATTACCGGCATGGTTAAAAGGGGAGGTGAAAGAAGCAATTTTAGCCAAAAGATCTTCATTCAAAAATTGGAAGAAGGATCCAACAGAAGAAATAGGATAAAGCATAAACGTTGGCAAGTTAAATGTAAGACATTGATAAGACAGGCTAAGAGAGAATTTGAAAAAAAATTGGCTGTAGAGGCAAAAACTAACAGTAAAAACTTTTAATAATATATCCGAATCAGAAAGCCTGTGAGGGAGTCAGTTGGATCATTAGATGATCGAGGGGTTAAAGGGGCACTTAGAGAAGATAAGGCCATCGCAGAAAGATTAAATGATTTCTTTCCTTTGGTGTTTACTGAAGAGGATGTTGGGGAGGTACCCGTAATGGAGAAGGTTTTCATGGGTAATGATTCAGGTGGGCTGAATCAAATCACGGTGAACCTATAAGATGTGGTAGGCCTGATTGACAAACTGAAGAGTAGTAAATCACCTGGACTGGATGGTATACACCCGAGTTCTGAAGGAACAAAAAAATGAAATTTCAGACCTATCAGTAAAAATTTGTAACCTATCATTAAAATCATCCATTGTACCTGAAGACTGGAGGATAGCAAATGCAACCCAAATATTTAAAAAGGGCTCCAGGGGCGATCCGGGAAACTACAGACCAGTTAGCCTGACTTCAGTGCCAGGAAAAATAGTGGAAAGTGTTCTAAACATCAAAATCACAGAACATATAGAAAGACATGGTTAAATGGAACAAAGTCAGCATGGCTTTACCCAGGGCAAGTAATGCCTCACAAATCTGCTTCACTTTTTTGAAGGCGTTAATAAACACATGGATAAAGGTGAACCGGTAGATGTAGTATACTTGGATTTTCAGAAGGCGTTTGACAAAGTTCCTCATGAGAGGCTTCTAGGAAAAGTAAAAAGTCATGGGATAGGTGGCGATGTCCTTTCGTGGATTGCAAACTAGCTAAAAGACAGGAAACAGAGAGTAGAATTAAATGGACAATTTTCTCAGTGGAAGAGAGTGGACAATGGAGTGCCTCAGGGATCTGTATTGGGACCCTTACTTTTCAATATATTTATAAATGATCTGGAAAGAAATACGACGAGTGAGATAATCAGATTTGCAGATGACACAAAATTGTTCAGAGTAGTTAAATCACAAACAGATTGTGATAAATTGCAGGAAGACCTTGTGGGACTGGAACATTGGGCATCCAAATGGCAGATGAAATTTAATGTGGATAAGTGCAAGGTGATGCATATAAGGAAAAATAACCCATGCTATAATTACACAATGTTGGGTTCCATATTAGGTGCTACAACCCATGAAAGAGATCTAGGCGTCATAGTGGATAACACATTGAAATTGTCGGTTCAGTGTGCTGCGGCAGTCAAAAAAGCAAACAGAATGTTGGGAATTATTAGAAAGGGAATGGTGAATAAAACGGAAAATATCATAATGCCTCTGTATCGCTCCATGGTGAGACCGCACCTTGAATACTTGGGCGGATTTTAAAAGCCCTGCTCGCGTAAATCCGCCCGGATTTACGCGAGCAGGGCCTTGTGCGCCGGCGCGCCTATTTTCCATAGGCCTGCCGGCGCGCGCAGAGCCCCAGGACTCGCGTAAGTCCCGGTGTTTTTTGTCGGGGGCTTGTTGGGGGCGTGTCGGGGGCGGGGCCGATTGATGCGGCGTTTTGGGGGCAGGACGTGGCGTTTCGGGGGCGGGCCCGGGGGCGTGGTTTAGGCCCGGGGCTGTCCGGGGGCATGGCCGCGCCCTCCGGAACTGCCCCCCGGGTCGCGTCTCGGCGCGCTAGCGGCCCGCTGGCGCGCGGGGATTTACTTCTCCCTCCGGGAGGCGTAAATCCCCGGACAAAGGTAAGGGGGGGGGGTTTAGATAGGGCCGGGGGGGTGGGTTAGGTAGAGGAAGGGAGGGGAAGGTGAGGGGAGGGCGAAAGAGAGTTCCCTCCGAGGCCGCTCCGATTTCGGAGCGGCCTCGGAGGGAACGGAGGCAGGCTGCTCGGCTCGGCGCATGCCGGCTGTCCAAAATTGGCAGCCTTGCACGCGCCAATCCTGGATATTAGCAGATACGCCCGGCTACACGCGTATCTACTAAAATCCAGCGTACTTTTGTTTGCGCCTGGAGCGCGAAGAAAAGTACGCGAAAGCGCTGGTTTTAAAAATCTACCCCACTGTGTACAATTCTGGTTGCCGCATCTCAAAAAAGATATAATTGCGATGGAGAAGGTACAGAGAAGGGCTACCAAAATGATAAGGGGAATGGAACAGCTCCCCTATGAGGAAAGACTAAAGAGGTTAGGACTTTTCAGCTTGGAGAAGAGATGGCTGAGGGGGGATATGATAGAGATGTTTAAAATCATGAGAGGTCTAGAACGGGTAGATGTGAATCGGTTATTTACTCTTTCGGATAGTAGAAAGACTAGGGGGCACTCCATGAAGTTAGCATGGGGCACATTTAAAACTAATCAGAGAAAGTTCTTTTTTACTCAACGCACAATTAAACTCTGGAATTTGTTGCCAGAGGATGTGGTTAGTGCAGTTAGTATAGCGGTGTTTAAAAAAGGATTGGATAAGTTCTTGGAGGAGAAGTCTATTACCTGCTATTAAGTTCACTTAGAGAATAGCCACTGCCATTAGCAATGGTAACATGGAATAGACTTAGTTTTTGGGTACTTGCCAGGTTCTTATGGCCTGGATTGGCCACTGTTGGAAACAGGATGCTGGGCTTGATGGACCCTTGGTCTGACCCAGTATGTCATTTTCTTATGTTCCTATGTTCACAATCCTATGTTCAGAAAAAGACAACATGTTCTGAGTATTAGACTTTTATTTATCAGATTTGGCAGGATTTAGCATTTAGACGATAACAACAATTCCTGTCTCTAACATCCTGTTTACCCTAAGAAACCACCATGGGTGGTTTCAAACATGCCATAACCTGAGCCTGCCTAATATATTAATACTTATGGCTAACTTATTTACCTATGGTCCCTACTATGGTCCCTTGGTTTTACCTTTGAAGCAGACTCTGGCTGGCTGTCTGGAGAATGTTTGCAGGGGAGGCTTGCTTCCTGGTCTGGTTCTGGCAGAGCTGCAGGCCAGTCCAGGAAAGAGGCTTGCTTCTGGGTCTGTTACATGTAGAGCTGCCAGGCTGTCTGGGAGCTTGCTTCCAAATATGGTAGTGGCAAAGCTGCCGGGCTACTCTCAGATTTTCACCACCTCAGAGCCCATGCAACAGTCCAACTCTAAGCAGGTTATCTCCTCTATGGTCTCCTAGCCACAACTAGTCTTCTCCCTCCTTGATAGCAGGGGTTGCTAGGGTTGATTCAGGTCCACTCCTCTTCTCTTTATTGGCCCCCCATCTTATACTTTCCAGCAGATAAATATGCATAAGCTTGTGCATAATCATGTACTAGGTGGAGGGTCTTTGCCAAATTACAGGTCTTTTCTACCTCCCCTTTTCTTCAGGGGGGGGGGTCCTGCCAGGAAGCTGTAGGCTGTGTCCCAGCATGAGCATTTTCTCCATTTCAGAATGTTCCCCATACATCCAAGGGTGGGGGTCCCTCTGACCTCTGGACTTCCCTTGGCTAGTCTGTGACTTCTGCTTATGAAGTTGCTACATTGACCTTCTGCCTTGGTTTTATTTACACAGGAGCTTCAAATAGGCAGATATTGATAAGTATCCTTCAGTTCTGGTTTAAAGTTTGCATCTGGGCAAAGTTTATTTTCTTCAGCATGACAGTGTTTTTGGGCCTGTCTGCATTCCTCTTTAGCTATTATGATTCATTTTAGGTGCTTTCAGTGGTTAAACATGGGATATCTCTCTACATTTCCCCCTTCTTAAGTAAGATGAGCCAGCAAAGATGCTTATCATTGCTTAAGCCTAGCTATCAGGCTACTATGCAGGCCTCAGCTGTATGACATGTCTGACCACCAATGATGACATCATCAACATGAGGTAGGAATAATGCAATAATAAAAGTTGTCACAGTATGTATAAGGAATCATAATAGTAATAATAGAATGGGAGTAATGTATTAGAATAGCAGTAAATAAAATCATTATAATGAAGAAAGTGTTGCAATTCTGCCCTGTTTGGGCAGCTTCTCCACCCTTGTTCCCTTTGAGCGCTACTGCAGCCCTGCAGCCCAGAGGCTGTCCCTGCTCTCCAACTCATGGTAGGAGCCGTGTTGCTACTCCCAAAGTGGCCCGGAGGCTGCCAGCACTCCCTTCACGTGGCTAGAGCCGCGCTGTCACACCCGGTTCGGCCCGGAGGCCATCCTTGCTATCACCTCGTGGCAGGAGCTGCATTGCTAATTCCTTTGCAGCTAGGAAGCTGCCAACTGGCGTCCTCGAGTGGCCCAGAGGCCACCACCTTACCTTGGGCCCTCTGGAGAAAGAGATCCTGCATCCCCTGTCTCTCCTGTGGCATGGAGCCTCCAGCAGTCCATCCTTTGCGGCATCCATCCCAGAGCCTGTCCTGAGGCCTATTTCCTCTTCTCCTGCACAGCAGGGCCACTGTCCAGGGTCCTGTACTGCTTCCTGCTTTCTCCTAGGGGGTGAAGCCAGCTCTTCCTTCCATATTTAAAGGAACAGTGAGGGAGAAGGTCCACCAGTGATGTCATCAAGGGCGTCGCCACTTCTGCCTGTAAAAAGGACTTGTCTTCATTCCTGCCTTGCCTTCACAAGGAGCCAGTCCTCCTTAGGATTTCTTGTTATCTGCTTCTCAAGGCACTTCGTTATATGTAGGATCCTGTGTCTTTGTGATATTCTCATGCTACATCTTCGTCTTCATCGTCTCAAGGTCTCCAGATGTCTTGTCTTGATGTCTTTCTTATCTGATACATCTTCATCTTGGCAGCACAAGTCTCCAAGAGGTTCCAGCTTCTTATGTTAACCTTCATCGTAGAGGCATCCCCTTGAACCCTAAACCTTGTCTGGATCCTCGGAGTCTGCACCCTGCCTCCATTTCACGAATGAACTCTATTTATCCTATCCGTTCCAGCATGGCCCTGCCTGGCCTTTATCAGCTGTGCAGGTTGCATATGGAACAGGCTTTGTCGGAGTCTTCAATTCATCTCCTGTCTTCTCTGTGTGGGGAACCACTAGCGAGGTCCTTGACCTGTCTTCATTGGCTGAGTATATGGGTGCGTGATGTGCAGTACCGACTCAGCTCTACTAACTTGTGTGGGGAACCACTATGGTGGTCCGCGACCAACCTACCCCAGTTGTGTAGGGCTGTTAGTGCTCTCCTCCTCCAGAGGGGAGGAGTTAGCAATCTGTTATTGCTCAGGCCACCAGGAGGGTGGAGTTAGCAATCTATTCTGCTTTTCTCCTGAAAGGGGGAGGAGTTAGTAATCTGTCATGATCTGCTCCTCCAGAGGGGAGGAGTTAGCTATCTGTAGTGCTTACCCCGCCAGGAGGGCGGAGTTAGTAATCTGTTAGTGAACTGCTGTAGATGCTCCTGTAAGGAAGGAGATAGCAATCTGTAATGGATCAATTCCCCAGGGAAGAGGAGTTGGCAGGCAATCTGTTCAATGATACTCTTCTGAGGAGAGGAGCTAACAATAGGTATATTGTACTTCGCTACAGAGATAGCTATCTATCATGCTTCCACTACAGAGTAGCAATCTGGTTACCCGTATACTTCCGCATCATGTATAATCTGGTTACCCGTATACTTCCGCATCATGTATAAAGCCATAACTACCACCTACAAAACTATACATCAACTCACCACTCTCGATCTTCAATTCCCCCTCCTAGTACATAATTCTACTAGACCTACTAGAGATGCTTATAGAGGCTCCCTCCAAGTTCCCCCAGCGAAAACGACCAGACACATTACCACAAGAGATCGCGCCACCTCCACAGCTGGCCCTCTTCTGTGGAATTCCATTCCCACAGACCTCAGACAGGAGCCCTGCCTCCTAACTTTTAGGAAAAAACTCAAGACTTGGTTATTCAAGCAAGCTTTTCCGGACACAACCCAATGACACAATCCAATGACTCCAAAAACACCATTCTCTTGTATTTAACATCTATTTTGTATATTAGTTTGTACACTATATTTAATTTGTATATTGTTTAACTATTTCTCTTCTCTCCTTTCTCTTCCTTCTCCAAGTTCGGCTTCCCTTGTTAAATGTAACTGTACCTTCCGTCACCACAGTTCTAGTTTTTGTATATAATGCACTCCTGTTCTATGTAAACCAGCAAGATATGTCTTCATGATTGCCGGTATATAAAAATCCTAAATAAATAAATAAATAAATATAGGCTGCTAGCAAGTCCCATAGAAAGAAAATGTAGCTATCTATATAATACTTCCATAAGCGGTGTTAGTGGTCGATAGTGGTTGGCTCCCACAGAGTGACAGTAGTGAAAAGAACGACCACTTGGAGGAAATGGTGAATCCCTGGGCCGATGGCAGATGACAGCGCCCCCAGGAGGAGATCGTGAGAGGAACCACTGGCTAGGCTAGAATATGAGATAAACACAAATAGTTCTTTATTAGGCTGGAAGCTGGACCACCAGAGGTGGCAGTAGTGAGTCGATGTGTCCGGCAGGGCTGAAGTCCTTCTGATACTGGAATATAATCTCTGGGTTGCTGAGCTGTAGAGAGAGACTAGAAGTAGTGAGTAGCTGTATACTGGATACAGTAGTGAGTAGCTGTATACTGGATACAAAATGATACACTCACCATAGTAGATGTCTGCAATGGTCTCTATGGCACAGAGAGTCTTCAGTATATTTAGGAACAGTCTGTAATAAGGACTCACAATAGCTGTATATGGAGTGGCTTCTAGAGTAGAAGAGAGTCTGTAAAGGATTCTAGGAACATTTCCTGAAGATGTAAGGGCGCGCGCGCGCTCCAGACTTTGTACCAGCAAGGTTCGCGCCCTTGCTGGTACAAAGTCTGGAGCGCACGCGCGCGCCCTTACGTCTTCAGGAACATGGCGGATCCATAGCGTCAAGCCAGCCTGGGGACACTGGGACCAAGAGGCAAAGAGAAGCCGCGGCTGCATCTGTCCTTCAGAGCCAAAGGGAGTTGCTCCCAAGGTAGAGAGGGTGGAGCGAGGGGCGAGAAGAGGCACGAATGCAACAAGGGCATGCTACCTGCGTGGTCCGAGACCAGTCCGCCTAGGTTGTGTAGGGCACGTGATGTCCGGTACCGACCAAGTCTTCTTCAAGCAACTCATGGCCTTCCAGACTTTCTTCATATACTTCACTCCAAGTATCCAGATTGCATTCTTCATGTGTTCAAGTCTTCGTCTTTGATGTCCTCATCCTCTGACCACTGTCCACCCTGTCACAGTTGCTGCTCCATGAGGCAGGTCCGAAAGGGCTTGGAGTAGTCGGAGGACCACTCATGAGACCAACATTGCGCTGTTTGGTTCTCTTTCTGCTGCGTACAGGTGTGGCTGTGGTTGAGGTCATCGCTTCCCATCTTCAGCCCATGCTGGGGCACCTCTCATCTGCCTCGGTGCTTGCTGGAGCTCCTCTGCGGCTGTATCAGGGCCCAGGGGCACACGAAAACATCAGAGATGGAACTGCTACCCGCGTTTCCATAACAGAAAGGCAAAAAAAATGTATAATGCGCACATGAATGCACAGATTTTATAACATGTGAGCGGGCGGCACATGCATGGGAGGCATTTTAGTAATGCCATGGGCCTTCCCCTGTTCCCTACCCACCTGTTCCCTACCCACCTGCCTAACCTTCCTTCCCTTTCCCTTCTCCACCTTGACCCCTAACCCCTGCCTTCCTACCTGCACATTTTTTATTTTACTACTTACTGTTCCCCTGGAGCAGAAGTAGTTTGCACACACCAGCCAACTGCTGGTGTGCACTTTCCTGGGACAGCAGCTAATGGCCACTGTCCCAGTCAGCCGCCATCCTGCCCTGCCCCTCCCTGCCCTGACCATGCCCCCCAGCACTCCCCTTTTTCAGGGCCCAGCAATTGTGCACGTATTGGCACTTATGTGCGTGGCCGGGCCCTTTCGAATATGCGCGCAGTGCACTCAAGGCCCGGCCACGTACTTAAGTGCCAATAATTGCACTCATGGCGGTTTTAAAATTCTGCCGTAAATGGGGAATAGTACCAGGAAATATATAAAAGAATAATTATAAATAAGGAAATAATGTAGTTCTCATGTGGTGCATGCTGTAGAAATATTTATTTATTTTCTTTATTTTGTGGGTTTTTCTATACCGAAGTTTGGTACAAGCCTTCACTCCGGTTTACAGTTGCAATGACTTTTACAGTAAATAACGTTAATAACATTGATAACTATAAAACAGTCATAACAATGTAAACAATATAAAATAACAGTGTAAACCAAATATAATAAATTGTAGTTGGACATTAATATAACATTAATAATAGTGAGTGTAATGGATGATATTCTGTAGTTAGTACATTACGATCTAGACATGAACAAGGGTGGAAAGTACATTGAAAATATGAGGTAGGGACATCATCTCAGATGTGAGATAGAGTATATGTGTGTACAATCCTCCTTTCCCTAGTCTGGAAAGTGAAGAAGTATGATCATTGATTGTCCAGTAGGGATATGAATCATTTTTCTGATGATTGAAAATATCGAACAATACTTTCAAACTTGTCAAAATTCAGGGGGCCCCCGAACCCGATAGGAAAACCCCACTAAATTTTTTTGTGGGGTTCTCTTATCATTTTGGGGGGGGGGGAGGGAAGAAAGGGCACACAAAAACAACCCCCAAACCCACTCTGACCCTTTAAATTTAATTAGTTCGAATCCCCCACCCTCCCGACCCCCCCAAATTTTTTTTAATGTACCTGGTGGTCGAGCAGAGGTCCCAGGAGCGATCTCCCGCTCTCAGGCTGTCAGCTGCCAGTAAACAAAATGGCGCTGATGGCCCTTTGCCCTTACCATGTCAGAGGGGCTATTTGTGCCATTGGCCGGCCCCTGTCACATGGTAGGAGCAATGGACAGCCAGCACCATCTTTAAAAATGGCACAGGCCATCCATTGCTCTTACCATGTGACAGGGGCCGGCTAATGGCACAGATAGCCCCTGTCACATGTACAGGCAAAGGGCCATCGATGCCATTTTGTTTACTGGCAGCCGACGGCCCGAGAGCGGGAGATCGCTCCTGGGACCCCCGCTGGACCACCAGGTACTTTAAGAAAGTTTTTGGGGGATCGGGAGGGTGGGGGATGCTAAAGAATCAGATTTAAAGGGTCGGGTGGGTTTTTTGTTTATCAGCTCGGGCGCAGTCAATAAAAACAAAACAATCAGACCGCGAGAAAAAAATTTCCTGATGGTCCCTGAAACCGAAACCAGAACCGATTCCGGTTCTGATTCACATCTCTATTGTCCAGTGCCTCATACAGTTCCAGAGATGGGGCTGTGAAAGGTCTCGCAAGCACATAGCTTTATGGTGAGACCTTTCCCTTGTGTGTCTTATGAGGGTCCTTACGCTTTTAAAGAGGGTGATTGAAAATAGCAGGTGGGCCATGATCACAGTAGCTAGGGCAGGTAAGGCATAAGAATGGATATGGTCAGTTTGTAAAATATCTTCATCTCTGGAATCATAGTTGTTGTCAGCAATTTCTGCTGTGTCTTGTTCTATAGACAGTTCCACAGTGCAGTCTTTAAAGCCTAAAAGATATACCAGATTTTCATCAACGTTGATTTCATGGCCCTGAAACATGTCCAGGATTTCTAATTCTGTGGGAAATGGGTCTGGTTCTAGGTAGTATAAGGATACACCTCCTACAGGGGCTGATGCAATACAGTTGCTCAGCCGAGCGCACTGTTTAACACGCTGTTGGACCCAGGCTAAATAGGTGCTAATCCACCCCCTAATGCAATAGGGGGATTAGCGCCTATTTAAAGCCTGTCTGACGCGGAGTGAATGAGTTAGCGCTCATCACATGGAAATGCATGTGAATAAGGCTATGACTCATTCACTCCAAATGCAAAAAAATAAATGTGTGTCTCAGATGCACATTTATCGCTCAGATATTAACACCTGCCTGGAGCAGGCGTTAATAGCTGAGCGCACTGAAAAAAGTACAGAAAAGAAGAAAAAAATGCTTTTCTGTACTTTTTTAAAAGTAAAAAATTTTTTTTTTAAATTCTCTGCCAGCTGCTTTGAATTGGCGTCTGTTTTCATAACCGGCCAGCTGCAGTAATGAAAACCGACACCGATAAACTCGGCGTCGGTTTTCATAACCGGCTGACTGCAGTTTTCATAACCAGCTGACTGCAGTTTTGAAAACCGACGCCGAGTTTATTGATGTTAGTGTTCATAACCAGCAGACCGCCGATAACCGCGGGGTCACGTTAGCAAGGAGGTGCTAAGGTTGCGCTAGCGAACCTAGTCCCTCTTGCTAGCGCAACCCCCTAATTTGCGTATTGCATGGCACTCCCCTTGTGGGCGCCATGCGTGCATTAAGAAAGCAAGCGCTGAAAAGTCAGCGCCTGCTTTCCGTGAATAATATTGCATTGGCCCCACAGTAACTATTGTTACTATTGTAACTATTGTAACTATTAGTTACTGTGACTAAAGAAACATTACTGGGTAAGGGAACTGTCGCGTCCATCAATCCTCGACGGCTTTGCCCCATTTTCCTCACCTTATTCACGGCTCCTCCTGCTTACCTGGGAAAGATGGCTTCTGCCATGTCTACAAGCCGACCTTTCTGGTGTCCCCAGAATGGCTATGGTGCAGCCTCTCACCATTGCTCCTCCCAGGTACCTACTAGGGTGTGCGCGCGCATCTCACGTCTTTGTACCACCTTTGGCGCGAACCTTGAGCGCGTTCCCTCATGCTGACATCATGCCATCTAGATATATTACCTTCACTCATTTGCTAGCTCCCCGAGTTAGCAAGGACTCAAATCCGTTCTTGTCTACGCCACTCTGCCGCTTCCATGCTGCCGCAGGAAGCTCTCTCTCTCTGCCCTTCGTGGTATATACGAACCTGGGTACCTGCTCCTCGGGGGCCCTCTGCTTTATTTCAGGTGCCTTACAGGGAACAAGTACTCGTACCTCGAGGGCCTGCTCTCCCTACCTCAGGGTCTGTACCTTCTACAACAGACCTGGTGTAATCGCATATCAACAGCAAACACCTAATGAATACTCTCTCAGTCTATCTCATCCACAGTATCTCCTCGCTGGGAGACCTGCTGTGGAACCTCCTGATATCACCAAGGAGAGAAGGGCTCCCTCTGCCGAGGTCCCTGAAACTGCAACTACGAGACTGCCTCACTACTACCACCTCTGGTGGTTCTCTTCAAGCTGTGAAATAAAAGAACTCTTGTGTTTGTGTAGTACGAGTCTAGCCCAGTGCTGTGGCTCCTCACGGGGCTCCTCCCCGTGGGCGTAGTCACCTCCACAGCACCCAAGGATCCACAAACACACACAATTACAACAGATTGCTAACTCCATGGATGCAGATCAGCTCACTGCGTTGCAGGCCATTCCAAGCCTGGCCCAGCAGATCTCCGAACAGCAGACTGTGCTGGAAGGACTGACCACTGCATTTAATCTACTGCACACACAGATGAACTCACCTTCCACCTCAGGTAAAGAAGCTAAACCGTCTGAGGTGATGGTCAAGACTACTGATAAGTTCATTACCTGCTATTAATTAAGTTGACTTAGATAATAACCACCGCTATTACTAGCAACGGTAACATGGAATAGACTTAGTTTTTGGGTACTTGCCAGGTTCTTATGGCCTGGATTGGCCACTGTTGGAAACAGGATGCTGGGCTTGATGGACACTTGGTCTGACCCAGTATTGCATGTTCTTATGTTCTTATGTTCTTTTGCCTCTTGCAGCTCCCACCCGCTTCTCGGGAGAAGTCTGGAGATGCAGAGACTTCATTAACCAGTGCTGCATGCACTTTGCATTACAACCTGGTCACTTTCCCACAGATGGACGAGCATTGTCTTGGGCTTCCTCATTGTGGGAGCACAAGGATCTGATTCTTCATGACCTTGAAGGATTTCTCGAACTGTTTAAGTCAGTTTTCGATGATCCTGCCCGATATACCATTGCAGGATCTTCTTTGGTTCACCTGAAACAAGGGAACAAACCACTAGCTGACTTTGCTATAGAATTCAAGACACTGGCGTCTGAATTATCCTGGGACCCGAGATGCCTGAAGACCCTCTTCTTTGAAGGACTGAACTCCCGTCTGAAAGACAAACTCGCTGCTCGTGAAGTGCCTGAGTCCTTGGCTGAACTAGTGAAATTGGCAACAAGGATCGATCGCCAACTTCACGATAAGGTTCAAGAGACCAAGACTTCCAGGAGACCCTTTCTGGGTGAAGTTCGAGTCAGTCCATACGCAGGCCTGTTCCTTCTGTCCCAGCAGCCAGCAAAGAAGAACCTATGCAGTTAGGCCGCAGCCACCTGACATCAAAGAGAGAAGAACGCGGAAGAAATTAGGGCTGTGTATGTACTGCGGCGCCCTATGGTACAAGCGGAGCATGGCGGGAGGCAGCGCCCAACCAGTCCGGGGACGCCAGAGAGGATGGCAGGCAGATGCCGCAGTAGCCAGGCATCCATCCGCAGCATGAGGAGGAGCAAACAAAGGTAGGTGGAGTGTGTCTATGGACTGGTGTCCTCCATTCTGAGACCATCTCCTTCTTTGTTTTAAAGAAGGCCATGCACCCTATAGTACTGGGATTACCTTGGCTGCAGCAGCATATGCCTCAATTCAATTGGGCTACACTAGAACTGTCAAGATGGGGTCCATAATGCCATGATAAATGCCTGATGGAGGTAGCTCCATTACCCTGTGTGCCTACCACCCCAGTAATGTCGGGGTTACCGCCTCAATATGCATCTTTCCAAGATGTCTTTTCAAAAGAAGCTGCAGATGTACTTCTGCCTCACAGACCTTATGACTTCGCTATTAATCTGAAGCCTAATACGGAGCCACCCAAGGGTAGAGTGTATCCACTGTCTGTGGCAGAAAATAAAGCCATGTCCAAATATATTCAGGAAAACCTCCAAAAAGGCTTCATAAGAGCATCCAGGTTCCCTGCTGGCACAGGCTTTTTCTTTGTGGGCAAAAAGGATGGTACACTACATCCATGTATAGATGTAGTGTACCATGTATAGATTACAGAGGCCTCAACGAAATAACAATAAAGGATCACTACCCTCTGCCTCTGATATCAGAGCTATTTGACAGACTACAAGGAGCTTAAATCTTTTCCAAACTGGATCTGAAAGGAGCCTACAATTTACTTCGCATTCGAGCTGGCGATGAGTGGAAGACGGCCTTCAGCACTCGGAATGGCCACTTTGAATATCTAGTGATGCCTTTCAGCCTGTGCAATGCCCTGGCAGTCTTTCAAAATTTAATGAACGACAATTTCCGGGATCTCCTCTATAAGTGTGTTGTTATTTACTTGGACGACAGCTTGATTTTCTCTCGAGACATGACCACTCATCTGGAGGATGTTAAGAGAGTACTACAGAGGCTCTGTGAGAACCATCTCTGCGCCAAGCTATCCAAATGTGAATTTCACAAAGAGCCAGTGCCTTTCTTAGGCTACATCGCCTCCAATCAAGGCTTTCAAATGGATCCACAGAAGCTGGAGAGTATCCAGAAATGGGCGTAACCCACTAGGTTAAAAGCTCTCAGATGGTTCTTAGATTTCACCAACTATTACAGGACCTTCATCAAGAATTACTCTTCACTTACAGTGCCTCTTACAGCTATGACGAAGAAGGGTGCCAATGTTGCTAATTGGTCTCAAGAGGCTATAGCTGCATTCCAGAAACTAAAAGATGCCTTTTCAAGCAAGTCATGTCTTTGACACCCAGATCCCTATGCTCATTCTTCTCCCATTGCTTCTCTCCTGCAGAGAAAAATTACGGAATAGGAGATAAGAAGCTTCTGGCTATTAAGATGGCATTCGAAGAATGGCGCCCTTGGCTCGAAGGAGCGCAACATCAAGAAACAGTCTTCACAGACCATAAGAATCTGGAGTACCTCCGCCTCGCACAGTGCCTGAATCATAGACAAGCGAGATGATCTCTCTTTTTAACAGATTCAACTTTGTGCTCAAGTACTGCCCTGGAGATAAGAATATCAGAGTTGACGCTCTATCTCACTCATTCCTCTCTGAGGACATTCCAGAGGAACCACAACACATCATTGACCCAGAGAAGGTCATATTGGCAGCTACCCACTCAGTACCTGCAGGAAAGACCATCGTACCCAAGAACCTCGGAAATAAGTTATTGGCTTGGGCCCACAATTCTAAACTTTCAGAACACCCTGGCCAACATAGAACCCTGTCTAAACTTCAGACCTATTACTGGTGGCCCACCATGAAGGAGTTAAAAAACAGCAAGGAAGGCTGTCTAACAAAGCCATGAGGGCAACAAAACAGGATTAGCAGCCAGATGTACAAACAGGATTTCTTTATTGAGTAGTAACACGAGTATGTGAACAATGCCCAACTCTGGCCGAGTTTCGCCCTCTTACAATGGGGCTACATCAGGGGCTAGAACATACAAAACATACAATAACACATACTTGTAAATAATAAAAATCATAAAAACATGATTAAAACACACAAATAAAATGGTAACATAAATATGTGGTGTAACATGTAAAAAATGACAAATCCATGTGTTATAAAAATGAAAATATAAACAAGTCAACAAATATATCACCTTTACCTCAACTCAAATCGTGTTGTGGTGAAAATCCAAGTCTTAATAAGGACTGTGCAATAAATAGTCTGTAATTTAAAAAAAATATAATTCATTCATTCAAATGAAATAAAAAATATATATATAATAATAAGGTTGTTTAAACCTGACATGTCAAAAAATATATGAAATAATTAAAAATGAAATGAATGAAAGAGAGCACTATAAAAAATATGGGTATACAGCAATAAACTAATATCCAAATATTGAAACATAATCTAAGTAATAGAATGAAATTAAAAAAAGAAAAATTATATTGTGGGAAACAAAAAAAGAAATTATGAGAAACCAAAAATGAATTAAAATATGTCTCAAGACACCACTATTTTGCATTTTAACTTTAACTTATATAGCTATTAGAATTAAATAATAAAATTGTATATGTTCTTTAAAATAAAAATTATGAAATCAATATGTATGACACACCAAAGGTACTTGAAAATTTATTATTGAAAAACTAGGTGTGTCACTAGAAAACGTGTCTGCCTCATACGTAGAGTGTATACTCACTATTAAATAGGCTTCTACAAATTCTCATTGACATGAGGTACCGCTGGCTCATTTTGTGTCTCTCCCAGGCTTACCCACTGCCATGGAGCTCGCCAATGTATTCTTTATGCACATCTTCCGCCTGCATGGCTTGCCTAAGCACATAGTCTCCGATCGAGGAGCCCAGTTCACGGCTAACTTCTGGAAGGCACTATGTAAGAAGTTTGATATTTCCCTTGACTTCACATCGGCATATCATTCTCAGTCCAACGGGCAAACAGAGAGGATGAACAGGACTCTCAAGCAGTTCATTCATGCCTATGTGAACACTCTCCAGAATGATTGGAGTGAACTGTTGCCCTGGGCACAATTTGCCATTAGTTCTCATCCAGCAACATCCACTAGATCAACACCTTTCGATGTCATTTATGGACGACTACCACTGCCACCACTGCCGTTTCTGTTATCAGTGTCATCCCCGGCAGCTCAATCTACTGCCAAAGATATCCAACAACCTTGGACTCAGACAAAAGAGATGCTTGTTAAAGCAGGACTTCGAGCAAAGAAAGGATATGATGCCCATCACTGTAAGGCTCCAGACTTTAAGCCTGGTGATAAAGTCTGGCTTTCCACGAAGCAAGATTTAAACTTCCTTCAGCTTGCCTTGCTCCGCGTTTTGTTGGACCATTTCCCATTCTCCGAAGACAGGGCAATCTCACCTACAGTCTAAAGCTACCATCTACCTTAAAGATCGACAATGCATTCCATGTCTCACTATTGAAGCCATTGATCCTTAGTGAGTTCTCCAACAAGATACCTGATGTTACACCTATAGATGCAGAAGAAGACATTGAATATAAAATAGACGCAGTTCTCGATGTGAGAAGACGAGGCAGAGTAAGGGAATACCTCCTGTCATTGGATTGGTATGGCCCTGAAGAAAACTCTTGGACACCAATGTCTAATATCCTGGATAACGAGATGCTACAGGACTTTCATCACTTGCATCCTCAAAAACCAAGACCTGGTAGGAAACAGTGTGGACGCTCTTTGAAGGGGGTACTGTTGCATCCGTCGGTCCTCGACGGCTTCGCCCTGTTTGCTTCATCTTATTCACGGCTCCTCCCACTTACCTGGGCAAGATGGCTACCACCGCATCTACATGCTGACATCTAAGAACATAAGAACATAAGAACATAAGATATTGCCATGCTGGGTCAGACCAAGGGTCCATCAGGCCCAGCATCCAGTTTCCAACAGAGGCCAAAACCAGGCCACAAGAACCTGGCAATTACCCAAACACTAAGAAGATCCCATGCTACTGATGCAATCAATAGCAGTGGCTATTCCCTAAGTAAAATTGATTAATAGCCATTAATGGACTTCTCCTCCAAGAACTTATCCAAACCTTTTTTGAACCCAGCTACACTAACTGCACTAATCACATCCTCTGGCAACAGATTCCAGAGCTTCATTGTGCATTGAGTGAAAAAGAATTTTCTCCGATTAGTCTTAAATGTGCTACTTGCTAACTTCATGGAATGTCCCCTAGTCCTTCTATTATTCGAAAGTGAAAATAACCGCGTCACATCTACTCGTTCAAACCTCTCATGATCTTAAAGACCTCTATCATATCCCCCCTCAGCCGTCTCTTCTCCAAGCTGAACAGCCCTAACCTCTTCAGCCTTTCCTCATAGGGAAGCTGTTCCATCCCCTTTATCATTTTGGTTGCCCTTCTTTGTACCTTCTCCATCGCAACTATATCTTTTTTGAGATGCGGCGACCAGAATTATACACAGTATTCAAGGTGTGGTCTCACCATGGAGCGATATAGAGGCATTATGACATTTTCCGTTCCATTAACCATTCCCTTCCTAATAATTCCTAACATTCTATTTGCTTTTTTGACTGCTGCAGCACACTAGCCGACGATTTTAAAGTATTATCCACTATGATGCCTAGATCTTTTTCCTGGGTGGTAACTCCTAATATGGAACCCAACATTGTGTAACTACAGCAATGGTTATTTTTCCCTATATGCAACACCTTGCACTTGTCCACATTAAATTTCATCTGCCATTTGGATGCCCAATCTTCAAGTCTTGCAAAGTCCTCCTGTAATGTATCACAGTCTGCTTGTGATTTAACTACTCTGAATAATTTTGTATCATCCGCAAATTTGATAACCTGACTAGTCGTATTCCTTTCCAGATCATTTATATATATATTGAAAAGCACCGGTCCAAGTACAGATCCCTGAGCCACTCCACTGTTTACCCTTTTCCACTGAGAAAATTGACCATTTAATCCTACTCTCTGTTTCCTGTCTTTTAACCAGCTTGAAATCCATGAAAGGACATCGCCTCCTATCCCATGACTTTTTAGTTTTCGTAGAAGCCTCTCATGAGGGACTTTGTCAAACGCCTTCTGAAAATCCAAATACACTACATCTACTTGTTCACCATTATCCACATGTTTATTAACCCCTTCAAAAAAATGAAGCAGATTTGTTAGGCAAGACTTCCCTTGGGTAAATCCATGTTGACTATGTTCCATTAAATCATGTCTTTCTATATGCTCTACGATTTTGATCTTGAGAATAGTTTCCACTATTTTTCCCGGCACTGAAGTCAGGCTCACTGGTCTATAGTTACCCGGATCGCCCCTGGAGCCTTTTTTAAATATTGGGGTTACATTGGCCACCCTCCAGTCTTCAGGTACAATGGATGATTTTAATGATAGGTTACAAATTTTAACTAATAGATCAGAAATTTCATTTTTTTGTTCCTTCAGAACCCTAGGTTGCATACCATCTGGTCCAGGTGATTTGCTACTCTTTAGTTTGTCAATCTGGCCTACTACATCTTCCAGGTTCACAGTGATCTCGTTCAGTTCGTCTGACTCATCACCTCTGAAAACCATCTCTGGAACTGGTATCTCCCCAACATCCTCATTAGTAAACACGAAGGCAAAGAATTCATTTATTCTTTCTGCAATGGCCTTATCTTTCCTAAGAGCCCCTTTAACCCCTCTGTCATCTAATGGTCCAACCGACTCCCTCCCTGGAATGGCTATGGTGCAGCCTCCTGCCATTGCTCCTCCCAGGTACCTACTAGGGTGTGCGCGCTCTCTCTCTCTGCCCTTCGGGATATATGCTAACCTGTGTACCTGCTCCTCGGGGGCCCTCTGCTTTATTTCAAGTGCCTTACAGGGAACAGGTACTCACTCCTCGAGGGCCTGCTCTCCCTGCCTCGGTGCCTGTACCTTCTACAACAGACCTGGTGGAATCGCATATCAACAGCAAACACCTAGAGGTAGATTTTAAAAGGAGCGCGCGGGAGTAGATTTGTTTGCGCAACCCGGCGCGAACAAATCTACTCCTAATTTAAGAATATGCGCGCGCTGCCGAACGAATGTTATAAAATGCAGGGTCGGCGCGCGCAAGGCTGCACAAAATTGGCAGCCTGCGCATGCTGAGCCGCGCAGCCATCCTCCGGAAATCCGAAATTGGAGCGGCCTCTGAGGGAACTTTCCTTCCGGCCCCCCCCACCTTCTCCTCCCTTCCTCTATCTAACCCACCCCCCAGCCCTAACTAATTCCACCCCCTACCTTTATTTTACAAGTTACGCCTGCCCGAGGCAGGTGTAACTTGCGTGTGCCAGCTAGCTGCCGGCGCACCATGTTCCGGTCCGGGGGCTGGTCCAGAGGCCGCAGCCACACCCACGGAACACCCCTGGACCGGAACCACGTCCATGGCCCCACCCCCGGAACGCCCCCCGATGATGCGCGGGCCGTGACATGCCCCCCGACTCGCCCCCGACACGCCCCCCAGGAAAGCCCTGGGACTTACGCGCATCTTGGGGTTTGCACTCTCCGCCGAGTCTATGCAAGATAGGCTTGGTGTGCGCAAGGGGTGGAAGGCTCAGCTTTTCGCGGGTTACGCGCATATCTTACGACCCCTAGTGAGTACTCTCTCATCCACAGTATCTCCTCGCTGGGAGACCTGCTGCGTAACCTCCTGACGTCACCAAGGAGAGAAGGGCTCCCTCTGCCGAGGTCCCTGAGACTGCAACTACAAGACTGCCTCACTACTGCCACCTCTGGTGGTTCTCTTCAAGCTGTGAAATAAAAGAATTGTGTTTGTGTAGTACGAGTCTTGCCCAGTGCTGTCGCTCCTCACGGGGCTCCTCCCCGTGGGCATGGTCACCTCCGCAGCACCCAAGGATCCATAAACACACACAATTGTTAGAAAAAAATTGAAAGGAGCAGCTACAAAAGTAAAAAATGTCCAAGAGTCGTGGTCATTGTTAAAAAATACCATTCTAGAAGCACAGTCCAGATGTATTCCACACATTAAGAAAGGTGGAAAGAAGGCAAAACGATTACCGGCATGGTTAAAAGGGGAGGTGAAAGAAGCTATTTTAGCCAAAAGAACTTCATTCCAAAATTGTAAGAAGGATCCAACAGAAGAAAATAGGATAAAGCATAAACATTGGCAAGTTAAATGTAAGACATTGATAAGACAGGCTAAGAGAGAATTTGAAAAGAAATTGGCTGTAGAGGCAAACACTCACAGTAAAAACTTTTTAAAATATATCCGAAGCAGAAAGCCTGTAAGGGAGTCAGCTGCACTGTTAGATGATTAAGGGGTTAAAGGGGCACTTAGAGAAGATAAGGCCATCGCGGAAAGATTAAATGCTTTCTTTGCTTCGGTGTTTACTGAAGAGGATGTTGGGGAGGTACCCGTAATGGAGAAGGTTTTCATGGGTAATGATTCAGATGGACTGAATCAAATCATGGTGAACCTAGAAGATGTGGTAGGCCTGATTGACAAACTGAGGAGTAGTAAATCACCTGGACTGGATGGTATACACCCCAGAGTTCTGAAGGAACTAAAAAATGAAATTTCAGACCTATTAGTAAAAATTTGTAACTTATCATTAAAATCATCCATTGTACCTGAAGACTGGAGGATAGCAAATGTAACCCCAATATTTAAAAAGGGCTCCAGGGGCGATCCGGGAAACTACAGACCAGTTAGCCTGACTTCAGTGCCAGGAAAAATAGTGGAAAGTGTTCTAAACATCAAAATCACAGAACATATAGAAAGACATGGTTTAATGGAACAAAGTCTTGCCTCACAAAGTCTTGCCTCACAAATCTGCTTCACTTTTTTGAAGGAGTTAATAAACATGTGGATAAAGGTGAACCGGTAGATATAGTATACTTGGATTTTCAGAAGGCGTTTGACAAAGTTCCTCATGAGAGGTTTCTAGGAAAAGTAAAAAGTCATGGGATAGGTGGCGATGTCCTTTCGTGGATTGCAAACTGGCTAAAAGACAGGAAACAGAGAGAAGGATTAAATGGGCAATTTTCTCAGGGAAAGGAGTGGACAGTGGAGTGCCTCAGGGATCTGTATTGTGACCCTTACTTTTCAATATATTTATAAATGATCTGGAAAGAAATACGACGAGAGAGATAGTCAAATTTGCAGATGACACAAAATTGTTCAGAGTAGTTAAATCACAAGCAGATTGTGATAAATTGCAGGAAGACCTTGTGAGACTGGAAAATTGGGCATCCAAATGGTAGATGAAATTTAATGTGGATAAGTGCAAGGTGATGCATATAGGGAAAAATAACCCATTCTATAATTACACAATGTTGGGTTCCATATTAGGTGCTACAACCCAAGAAAGAGATCTAGGTGTCATAATGGATAACACATTGAAATTGCCGGTACAGTGTGCTGCGGCAGTCAAAAAAGCAAACAGAATGTTGGGAATTATTAGAAAGGGAATGGTGAATAAAACGGAAAATGTCATAATGTCTCTGTATCACTCCATGGTGAGACCGCACCTTGAATACTGTGTACAATTCTGGTCGCCGCATCTCAAAAAAGATATAATTGCGATGGAGAAGGTACAGAGAAGGGCTACCAAAATGATAAGGGGAATGGAACAGCTCCCCTATGAGGAAAGACTAAAGAGGTTAGGACTTTTCAGCTTAGAGAAAAGACGACTGAGGGGGGATATGATAGAGGTGTTTAAAATCATGAGAGGTCTAGAACGTGTAGATGTGAATCAGTTATTTACTCTTTCGGATAGTAGAAAGACTAGGGGGCACTCCATGAAGTTAGCATGGGGCACATTTAAAACTAATCGGAGAAAGTTCTTTTTTACTCAACGCACAATTAAACTCTGGAATTTGTTGCCAGAGGATGTGGTTAGTGCAGTTAGTATAGCAGTGTTTAAAAAAGGATTGGATAAGTTCTTGCAGGAGAAGTCCATTACCTGCTATTAAGTTCACTTAGGGGCGGATTTTCAGAGCCCTGCTCGCCTAAATCCGCCCAAAACCGGGCGGATTTAGGCGAGCAGGGTCCTGCGCGCTGGTAAGCCTATTTTACATAGGCCTACCGGCGCGCGCAGAGCCCCGGGACTCGCGTAAGTCCCGGGGTTCTCCGAGGGGGGCGTGTCGGGGGCGTGTCGGGGGCAGTCCCGGTCGTCGCGGCGTTTTCGGGGCGTGTCGGCAGCGTTTTGGGGGCGGGTACGGGGGCGTGGCTACGGCCCGGGGCGGTCCGGGGGCATGGCCGTGCCCTCCGTACCCGCCCCCAGGTCGCGGCCCGGCGCGCAAGAGGCCCGCTGGCGCAAGGGGATTTACGCCTCCCTCCGGGAGGCGTAAATCCCCCGACAAAGGTAAGGTGGGGGCTTAGACAGGGCCGGGTGGGTGGGTTAGGTAGGGGAAGGGAGGGGAAGGTGAGGGGAGGGCAAAAGGAAGTTCCCTCCGAGGCCGCTCCGATTTCAGAGCGGCCTCGGAGGGAATGGGGGTAGGCTGCGCTGCTCGGCGCGCGCCGGCTATACAAAATAGATAGCCTTGCGCGCGCCGATCCAGGATTTTAGCAGATACGCGCGGCTCCGCGCGTACCTACTAAAATCCAGCGTACTTTTGTTTGCGCCTGGAGCGCAAACAAAAGTAGGCCTATTCGCGTAGTATGAAAATCCGCCCCTATAAGAATAGCCACTGCCATTAGCAATGGTAACATGGAATAGACTTAGTTTTTGGGTACTTGCCAGGTTCTTATGGCCTGGATTGGCCACTGTTGGAAACAGGATGCTGGGCTTGATGGACCCTTGGTCTGACCCAGTATGGCATTTTCTTATGTTCTTATGTTCTAACCTTACTGGTAACATCATGCTTATTAGAAATAGCAAGATCTTACAGATGGGTGCTAACTAACCAAACATTATTTACAACAGCAACCTTGGTTTCAGAGAATTCATCATATTTTGTTATGGTAAGCTTACATTTCTCTTGGATGTTGACTGAGGACAAACCATACAGAGCTTCTGTGGTATCCTTTAGGAAAGGCTTACTGGGACATAACCAATGTCTACCCTTTGTTTGTTGGCATATACCTAAATTCGGAATTAAATATTGCTGTGGGTTGGGCTCTGATAGGCAAGAAGGGCAGGGGTGTCTACACGCAGGAAAACATTGTTTGTCCAGGTACCTACATTAATTACTTGTTTCAATTGGTAAACATTCTCTGGTAGAATGAAAGGCAAATTTAAAACATGCAACCTCCATATTCTCAATGTCCACATACAGGCTCGATGTTACGTCAGGTAATTTTAGCGAAAGCATCTGTAATAGGGATGTGAATTGTTTTTCTAACGAATTGAAATATTGTACGATATTTCTAAATTCATTATATATTGGATAAAATAAGAAATGATCACTTTTCTCCTCGAATTTTCATAAAAATCGTTTTTCAGGTTAGTGCGTGCTAACCCATGTTAGCACGCACTCACAAAAAAACATTTATTTGTTATTTTTTTGTTACTTTTTGCTATTTTTTGTGAGTGCGCGCTAACATCAGTTAGCGTGCACTAATGGGAGTTTGTGCCTGCTAACTCATGTTAGAGTGCACTAACCTCAAAACCGATTTTTCACGAAAAAAAAACAGGGATCCACGGGAAAACGAGATTTTCCCATGGCTAGATGAACTTGAAAGCGGGAACGATTGGGCACCCGATTCACATCCCTAATCTGTAATGACATCTAGAAAGACCAAATAGGTTGGAATCTGTCTTTTCATTAAGTTACTCATATTGTTGTCCAGCTCTCCTAAGAAGTCATTGGTGAGCACTTAAATGGGCTGGATAAATGTGCGGTGCTTGCTTAGCATGGTTTTAATGGTGGTAATGTCCTCTTGGTTATGCTCAATTGCTTGAGAATGTAGGTTAACCAAGGTGACAATGTTACTTACAGGCCGATACAGTACAGTGCGCTATTACCCCTTACTGAATAAGGGGTAAAGCTAGTGCGTTTTCGACGTGCTAGCTTTACCCCTTATTCAGTAAGGGGTAATAGCACGTCGAAAACGCGCGTCCAACCCCCCCGACACTAATAGCGCCTGCAACATGCAAATGCACGTTGATGGCCCTATTAGTTATTCCCGCGCGAAACAGAAAGTAAAATGTGCGGCCAAGCCACACATTTTACTTTCAGAAATTAGTGCCTACCCAAAGGTAGGCGTTAATTTCTGTTGGCGCCTCGGACTTAATATCTGCATGGCGATATTAAGTCCGAGGCCCCAAAAGTAAAAAAAAAAAAAAAATTGGCCCGCAGCCCGTGGGTCAGAAGATGAATGCTTAATTATGCTGGCGTCCATTTTACAAACCCGTGCCTGTCAGCGGGTTTGAGAACCGACACCGGCAAAATTGAGCGTCGGCTGTCAAACCCGCTGACAGCCGCCACTCCTGTCAAAAAGGAGGTGCTAGGGACGCGTTAGTGTCCCTAGCACCTCCTTTTACCGCGGGCCCTAATTTGCATAGGCCACCCTCCTGAATCGCGTGCCCAGGAGAGTGGCCTGTGCGCGCGCCCGGAGAGTGGGCGCTCGCCAGCTCTCCCGTGCATTTTTCTGAATCGGCCTGCTAGTGTTTTACCTTAAGAAGTTAAGTTTTCTTGTTGGTGTCGTATTTGTTTAGAGATACTTTTTTCATATTGTCCTGCAACTCTTTAACAGGGTTCTGAAAATTTTTTCAGACATGGGCATGGATGCACAAAGAGGGAACCCAGGACAGAAAAGATAATGGATCCAGCAATTAGTCCAATAAACCTTTTGGGTCAGTCTAAGTCTTTTCTAATGGGTTGGATCAAAATTTTGTCCAATTGGCTAAGAATGTTCTGAATGTTCTGGGTAGCATATTTCAGATGATCCTTGACCAAGCTTTAGTTGCAGGCAAATGCATGTTAGTGAGGTTAAAATGTTTCTGGATAACGTGTTAGAAGTCCAGTGACACAAAGACTTTCTGGGTAACAGTCTGGGACTACGTGATGAGGAAGCCAGGGGTGTCTTGCATTACAATGTCGGAGGAGGGACCAGGCTCAACCAGCTTGGCAGCTTCTGCTCCTGTCATCAGCAGCACTAGGATGTTCGCTCTTAGGTATTTGCACATCGTCTGAAAAAAAGTAAAGAACTACTCTAAAGAGTATAAAATTGGAGACAAGGTCTTTTACTAAGATTACGGTAAAAACAAAGCCAAAGAAAGCACATTTTTGCCAAGCTGGAAAGGACCTTTTGTAATTGTGGATAAAGTCTCACCAATCGCATATCTTATTTGAATTAAGACAAATCCTGATGCCGAAGATGTCCTTAAATGGGACCACATTAATCAGCTTAGACCTTGTCACCCTTGTAAATTTGTGGATCAAAATGATGTGCCTGGTGACAGTATCTTCAACAGGCACCACATTTTACATCATTTACTGTTTCCTGTATTTTTTAAAAAATGTTTAAATGCTATATTTTTCTTAATATTTTGTTTCTTCCCAAAAGAAAAAAACAAGAAAAAAAAAATTTATTTTATTTATTTATTTTATTTAAAAACTTTTCTATACTGTTGCTAAGTTAAATACCATCGCAACGGTTTACATGTAGGCACATATTTAATGTAGGTAAAAGTGTACTATAGTACATTCTCACAGGTGCCGTCAAAGGTTCGGTTACAATATATCATTAGACGCTGAGGTAGATTTTAAAAACATACGCACGCGCGTACTTTTGTTCGCGCACCAGGTGCGAACAAAAGTACGCTGGATTTTATAAGATACGCACGTAGCCGCACCTATCTTATAAAATCCGGGGTCGGCGTGCGCAAGGGGGTGCACATTTGTGCAACTTGCGCGCGCCGAGCCCAGCGTGAGCTGCCCGTTCCCTCTGAGGCCGCTCCGAAATCGGAGCGGCCTCAGAGGGAACTTTTTTTCTACCCCCCCGCACCTTCCCTTCCCTTCCCCTACCTAACCCACCCCCCCGGCCCTATCTAGCCCCCCCCCCAACACCTTTATTGGAGAAGTTACTACTGCCTCTGGGCAGTAGTAACTTATGCACGCCGGCGCGGCAGGCCCCGACACAGGCCGCTGTGTCGGGGCACTTGGCCATGCCCCCGGACCGCCCACACGCCCCCCGGACATGCCCCCGATCCCTAACCGTGCCCCCTGGCCACACCCCCGACCGCCCCTTTTTGCAAGCCCCGGGACTTACGCACTTCCCGGGGCTTGCGCGCACTGCCGAGCCTATGCAAAATAGGCTCGGCGCGCGCAGGGGGGGTTTGGGGTAGGTTTGAAAATCTACCCCATAGTATTATAGTTATGCTTATTGTGGTGTAGATTTCATAGACTAATCTACTGTAAAGTTCTAAGTACTGTGTGTCGGTGCCTTTCTGTCTTTTCCTGAATAATTTCTCTCTATTCTCTCGTCTCTTTGTAAAATGCTTGTTTAAAGAGCCATGTTTTTAAACATTTCTTGAATGCCTTGAGATCACTTTGTAGTCTGATCTCTGGAGGCATTGTGTTCCAGATTATGGGTCCTGCTAGTGATAGGGCTCTTTCTCTCACTTGTGTCAGTCTTGCTGTTTTAACTGATGGAATGGTTAGGAGTGCTTTATTTGCTGATTGGAGGTTCCTGTGTGGAGTGTAATGCTGTGTTTAGCCAATCTGATTTCTCATCATAAATTAGTTTGTGAATGATACATAGGGTTTTGTATTTAATTCTATGTTCAATTGGTAGCCAATGTAACTCTGCTAGGATTTCAGTTATATGGTCCCTCCTTCTTTTTCCGGTTAGTATTCTAGCTGCTGTGTTCTGAAGTATTTGCAGTGGTCTTAATGTCGTATTAGGTAGTCCTAGCATAAGGGCATTGCAGTAGTCCGTGCTGGAGAAAATTAGTGCCTGTAGAATTGTTTGGAAGTCATTTTGAGTTAGTAGTGGTTTAAGTTTTCTGAGTATCATGAGCTTTGCATAACCTTCCTTTACTTTTAGTGAAATGTGTTGTTTCAGATTGATTTAAGGATCTATAATTATTCCCAGGTTACGTACTTTTCCAGTTAGTTCAATTTTCTGGTTGTCTTTGAGTATTATTGAGGTTTGACTGATTTCAGAATTTTTTCGCTCTAAGGGGCGGATTTTAAGAGCCCTGCTCGCCGGTGTGCCTATGTTCAATAGGCCTACCGGCGCGCGTGCAGAGCCCCGGGACTCACGTAAGTCCCGGGGTTTTCCGAGGGGGCCGTGTCGGGGCGAGGCCGAGCGGCGCGCCAATTTCGGGGCGGGACGCGGCGTTTTGGGGGCGGGCCCGGGGGCGTGGTTTCGGCCCAGGGCGGTCCGGGGGCGTGGCCGCACCCTACGGAACCACCCCTGGGTTGCGTCTAGGTGCACCAGCGGCCCGCTGGCGCGCGGGGATTTACGTCTTCCTCTGGGAGGCGTAAATCCCCCAACAAAGGTAGGGGGGTTTTAGACAGGGCCGGGGGGGGGTGGGTTAGGTAGAGGGAAGGGAGGGGAAGGTGAGGGGAGGGCGTTAGCGAATTCCCTCCGAGGCCGCTCCGATTTTGGAGCGGCCTTGGAGGGAACAGAGGTAGGCTGCGCGGCTCGGTGCGCGCCGGCTACACGAAATCGGTAGCCTTGCGCGCGCCGATCCAGGATTTTAGCGGATACGCGCGGCTACGCGCGTATCTGCTAAAATCCCACGTACTTTTGTTGGCGCCTGGAGCGCCAACAAAAGTACGCCAAAGCGCCGTTTTTGAAAATCTACCCCAATGTGTAGAAATTCTGTTTTATCAATATTAATTACAAGTTCCATTTGTGTCAGTAGTTATTTTATAATGCTTAGGTACATGTTGGCTAGGTTTAATGTTTTCTCTAAAGTGTCCTCTATGGGTAGAATTAGTTGGATGTTGTCGGCGTAAATGTAGTGTATAATTCCTAGTCCTGCAAGTAAGTGGCATAATGGCAGCATGTATATGTTAAAAAGGGTCGCAGATAGGGCTGATCCCTGTGGAACTCCTGTTTCGAGATTATTTTTTTCTGATAATGTGTTGTTGATTTGAACTTGGAAAAACCTGTTTTTTAGGTATGAAATGAACCATTTTAATGTTAGACCGTGTAATCTGATTTCTTCCAGTCTATTTACTAGTATTTTATGGTTTACTGTGTCAAAGGCTGCCGATAGGTCAAGCATTAGTAGAATATAGTGTTTACCACTATCAAAGCCTCTCAGAATGTTATCTGTTAGAGAGAGTAGCAGAGTCTCAGTGCTGTAGTGTTTTCGTGCAAATTTTTCTATTTTATTGCTGAAATATTCTCTCTTAACATTGGGGCGGATTTTCAGACTCCGCGAATAGGCCTACTTTTGTTTGCGCTTCAGGCGCAAACAAAAGTACGCTGGATTTTAGTAGATACGCGCGGAGCTGCGCGTATCTGCTAAAAACCTGGATCGGCGCGCGCAAGGCTATCGATTTTGTATAGCCGGCGCATGCCGAGCCGCGCAGCCTACCCCCGTTCCCTCCAAGGCCGCTCCGAAATCGGAGCGGCCTTGGAGGGAATCCTCTAACACCCTCCCCTCACCTTCCCCTCCCTTCCTCTACCTAACCCACCCGCCCGGCCCTGTCTACACCCCCCCCTTACCTTTCTCCGGGGATTTACGCCTCCCGGAGGGAGAAGTAAATCCCCGCGCGCGAGCGGGCCTCCTGCGCGCCAGGCCGCGACCTGGGGGCGGGTACGGAGGGCGCGGCCATGCCCCCGGACTGCCCCGGGCCGTAGCCACGCCCCCGTACCCGCCCCCAAAACGCTGCCGACATGCCCCCGAAACGCCGCGATGACCGGGCCCGCCCCCCGACATGCCCCCGACATGCCCCCCTCAGAGAACCCCGGGACTTACGCGAGTCCCGGGGTTCGCCGGTAGGCCTATTTTACATAGGCCTACCGGCGTAGGCCTATGTAAAATAGGCTCACCGGCGCGCAGGGCCCTGCTCGCCTAAATCCGCCCGGTTTTGGGCGGATTTAGGCGAGCAGGGCTCTGAAAATCCGCCCCATTGAGTATTAGCTGTTTGTAGAAAGCTAGATGCTTTCTTTATTTAGTTAGGTTCTCGGATGTTTTGTGTTTTCTCCATTTTCTTTCCCATGCTCTGAGAGTCCTTTTTGTATCTTTTACTTTTGTATTATGCCAGGGGTTATTTTGTCTTGCTTCATTTTTTTTATACTGATCCTTAGGTTCTACAGGGACCATCCAGAACTCTGAGGATAAATCAAGGCTGGTGAAATATTTGACTCCCTGAATTCTGTTTAAATTCTGATCCAGATGGGCACAATTTTGATCAGTTTCCTGTAGTCTATAGCCAAACCCAAAAAACAAATCGGAAGCCAAGTAAACTTGAAAACACAGACCTTATAAATAGGCACAAAAGGCAAGTTTTTAAACTAATGGGATCTACTAACTGCAAAACCGCAGGAGTGATCTATGTTGCTATCTGCCCTTGTAAGAAAATATATGTAGGGAAGACCATCAGACAATTTAACAAGAGAATCATAGAACGTAAGAGTGCTATCAATAGACACAGTGAAGGCAAACCTTTGGTTGGACATTCAATTGAAAAAGGTCATATTTTTGAAGATTTCAAATTTTGTATAATTAAAAAACCATTAATCAATTGGAGAGGGGGTGATTTCGACAACATTATGCTTAGATGGGAACAAAAATTAATTTTCAATTTCAACACCCTAACCCCCTGTGGATTAAATTGTGAAACTGATTTAAGCGTCTGTCTATAAACAGCTTGCTGTTAGAATGGATCATGTACACACACACATTCACACTGGGGCGGATTTTCAGAGCCCTGCTCGCCTAAATCCGCCCAAAACCGGGCGGATTTAGGCGAGCAGGGCCCTGCGCGCCGGTAAGCCTATTTTACATAGGCCTACCGGCGCGCGCAGAGCCCCGGGACTTGCGTAAGTCCCGGAGTTTTCGAAGGGGGCGTGTCGGGGGGCATGTCAGGGGGGCGGGCCTGAACCGAGCGGCGTTTTCGGGGCGTGTCGGGAGCGTTCCGGGGGTGGGCCCAGGGGCGTGGCTACGGCCCGGGGCGGCCCGAGGGCGTGGCCGCACCCTCCGGACCCGCCCCCAGATTGCGTCCCGGCGCGCTAGCGGCCCGCTGGCGCGCGGGGATTTACTTCTCCCTCCGGGAGGCGTAAATCCCCCAACAAAGGTAAGGGGGGGGTTTAGACAGGGCCGGGTGGGTGGGTTAGGTAGGGGAAGGGAGGGGAAGGTGAGGGGAGGGCAAAAGAAAGTTCCCTCCGAGGCCGCTCCGATTTCGGAGCGGCCTCGGAGGGAACGGGGGTAGGCTGTGCGGCTCGGCGCGCTCCGGCTATACGAAATCGATAGCCTTGCGCGCACTGATCCCGGATTTCGGCGGATACGCACGGCTACGCGCGTATCTACTGAAATCCAGCGTACTTTTGTTTGCGCCTGGAGCACCAACAAAAGTACGCCTATTCGCGGTTTTTGAAAATCTACCCCACTATGTTTTTGAATATATTTTTATTTATTTTTTATTATTATAATATTTGATTTTTAATGTTTTGCATTTTTAATGTTCTTATTTTAATTTTTAAATTTTATCCCTTCCACTTCCTATTTTATGGACAGTATCAATCAGTTTTTATTATATTTTATAATGAGAATCATCATTGCTGGTTTTCATTTTAAATTCCCACTGTTTATGGTTTTATGAAGATTTATAACCCAGTAATTTTTAGACATAGTCTTGCGTGCAGTCAGTACCTTTTAATTAGTTTTTCAGGCTTCTCTTTCATTTTCATTTTCACATTTCTATCTTCCAGGATATTGTGCATTGGTTTCAACACATATCATATATCTCAATGCCGTCACCACCTTGTTTTTTACCCCATATTTGTTTATTTGCAGTCAGCACATTTATCCATGACAGGCTTTATCCGCGCACAATTTAGTGTGCACTACTCATTATCAGCAGTTTTTAAATCAATTGTTTTTGAGAAGTCACCATTTAATCTAGACCCACAAGGTACTGGATAATACTTTGTGCATTGTGCACTCACCCTCCCAGTATATTCATGTTTTAGTTAGCGGGAGCTGTCCATAAAATGTATTTACTCATATCCAGTGCTGCTCAGCCATAGACCATGTCGGCACATTTATTTATGATAAATTAGATCTGAGTGTGATCTAGCAACTACATATTTTTCTCTATTTCCATTTTTTCTCAATTTAGTGTACTTTTATTATTAGGAGCTGCAAAATCAACTTGATTTAAGAAGCCACCATCATATCTAATGCTGCACAACATTGAGTAATATTTTGGGTATTTACACCCACCTGTCTAACACATTGGGAAGTGAGCGAATACATTTGTGATATGGATTTTTTGGAGGGAGCACTTTAAAAAAGCAAATATATAGAAACATAGAAACATAGAAATGATGGCAGAAGAAGACCAAACGGCCCATCCAGTCTGCCCAGCAAGCTTCACACATTTCTCATACTTATCTGTTTCTCTTAGCTCTTGGTTCTATTTCCCTTCCACCCCCACCATTAATGTAGAGAGCAGTGATGGAGCTGCAACCAAGTGAAATATCTAGCTTGATTAGTTAGGGGTAGTAGGGGAAGTAACCGCCGCAATAAGCAAGCTACACCCATGCTTATTTGTTTTACCCAGACTATGTTATTCAGCCCTTATTGGTTGTTTTTCTTCTCCCCTGCCGTTGAAGCAGGGAGCTATGCTGGATATGCGTGTAGTATCAGTTTTTCTTCTCCCCTGCCGTTGAAGCAGAGAGCTATGCTGGATATGCGTGAAGTATCAGTTTTTCTTCTCCCCTGCCGTTGAAGCAGAGAGCTATGCTGGAAATGCATTGAAAGTGAAGTATCAGGCTTATTTGGTTTGGGGTAGTAACCGCCGTAACAAGCCAGCTACTCCCCGCTTTGTGAGTGCGAATCCTTTTTTCTTCTCCCCTGTCGTTGAAGCAGTGAGCTATGCTGGATATGCGTGAAGTATCAGTTTTTCTTCTCCCCTGCCGTTGAAGGAGGGAGCTATGCTGGATATGCGTGAAGTATCAGTTTTTCTTCTCCCCTGCCGTTGAAGCAGAGAGCTATGCTGGATATGCGTGAAGTATCAGTTTTTCTTCTCCCCTGCCGTTGAAGCAGAGAGCTATGCTGGATATGCGTGAAGTATTAGAATACATTTATGATTTTTTGGTGCGAGTATTTTAAAAGAGTACTCACTCAGCTGTACAACTAATTAGTTAGTTTGTACTTTTGGCAGGAATTCTCTCTATAGTATCGCGAGAACTGTATTTAAACATCTCGAGCTACGCTCACAAACTTTTTATCCTCCAACTACGTGACACAGGTAAGATACAACATGCTTAAGACACCCTTTTTGCAATATTATGTAGTCCTTCATTGTTGCACATCATATCATCTTATCTATTTGCCTACAACTTTACACATTCTATATAAGACTGTCGTCCGGCGCGTTGAATAAAAGTCTACAAAGTTTTAATCATATTTATTTATTTAATAACTTTTATATACCGGCATTAGATAGGCACATCATGCCGGTTTACATATTAACAAAAGCGAGGAAACTACATTATAACAGGGAGTGGGAGGGGATATAACAAACTGAGAAAGGCAAGAAATACAGAGTTGTGAACTAGTTAAATAAGTCAAAAATCAACAACAAGTGCAATAAATGCAACAACGGCAACTGGTAAAAACTTAACTCTAACCGAAGAGGCATAATCTTTATAAAGTGCGATGAGTAGATCGGGATACAATGGCGGAATTGGGTTCACAGGGGAGGAAGGATTAGTCAGGGTAGGCTTGATGGAATAGCCAGGTCTTCAATTTAGATCTAAACTTGATTGGGCAGGGTTCTAATCGGAGTGTCATGGGCATGGAGTTCCAGCGTGTGGGGCCTGCTATAGAAAGGGCTCTTTCCCTAGTGGAGGAGAGGTGTGCAATTTTTAGCGAGGGAACTTGCAGAGTTCCTTTGTGAACTGTCCTGGTGGGGCGGGTCTGAGTGACAGGGCTAAATGGTATGTCCAGCCAAAGGGAATTGTGAGAGAAAATGGATTTGTGTATGATGGTGAGTGTTTTGTGGAGTATTCGGAATGGGATAGGTAGCCAATGAAGGCTTTTCAGGATCGGGGTGATGTGATCTGTTTTACGGGTGTTAGTGATGATTCTGGCGGTTTCGTTTTGCAACATTTGGAGTGGTTTGATTGTAGCGTGTGGGAGGCCAAGGAGTAGAGAATTACAGTAATCAAGTTTAGAGAGGAGGGAAGTTTGGATGACAGTGCGAAAGTCTTGAGAGTGTAGCAGTGGCTTAAGTTTTTTTAGAACGTTTAGTTTATAGAAACCGTCCTTGAGGATGGAGCTTACATATTTTTTCATGTTTAGTTGCTCATCCAGGAGGACTCCGAGATCTCTTACAAAGGGTTGGTTTATAAAGGGTTTACAAGTAGGGTTATGAAGTGAATGAGGTTTAGAGTGGGGCGAGATGAGTAATAGCTCCGTTTTGTTGGTATTGAGAGCGAGGTGGAGGTTCGTTAGAAGAGAGTTAATTGGAGTGAGGCAGGTTTCCCAGTGCTTCAATGCATCGGATAAGGAGTTGTGGATAGGGATAATGATTTGGATATCGTCAGCATATAGATAGAAGTTAAGTTTGAGTTCAGTTAAGAGGAGGCATAGAGGGGTAAGGTAAATATTAAAAAGGGTGGAGGAGAGGGAAGAGCCTTGTGGGACACCCCGTTGTAAGGGGAGGGAGGTAGAGATAGCATTGCCTATTTTGACTGAGAAAGTTCTGTTTGATAGGAAAGATTTGAGCCATGCTAAGGCCAGGCCCGAGATACCGATGCTTTCTAGGCGGGCGAGTAGATGATTGTGGCATATAGTATCAAAGGCGGCAGATATATCCAGGAGGGCAAGAAGGTAGCTAGCGCCCTTGTCCATTCCTATAAGAAGGTGGTCGGTAAGTGTAAGCAGGAGGGTTTCAGTATTAAGATGTTTACGGAAGCCAAATTGTGCGGCATGGAGAATATTATGGTTTTCTAAGTAGTCCGTGAGTTGTGAGTTAACTACTCTTTCCATTATCTTAGCAATGAAAGGAAGGTTGGATATCGGACGGAAGTTCGCAGGGTCTTTGGGGTCAAGAGAGGGCTTCTTTAGGAGGGGTTTGACCACTGCTTGTTTAAGTGAGTCTGGGACAGAGCCATAAGATAGTGAGCAGTTGACGATGCCAGCTATTGCTCTGGAAATGGTGTTAGGGATTGCAAGGAGCGCTTTGGGGGGAATGGTGTCACTTGGGTGTGAGGCAGGTTTGAGTTTTTTGAGAATAGATTCTATTTCTTTGGCAGAAGTGAGGTCAAAAGCCGATAGGACAGTGGTGGAGGGAGTAGGACTCAGAGAGGTAAGGTGGGTTGAGTCAGGGAATCTGGAGCTGAGTTTCGAGATTTTATTATGAAAGAAGTGTGCAAGTTCATTGCTCTTGACATCAGCTTCGGAATCAGGGATGCAGGGGGTGGTGGGTTTAATGAGGTTGGACACGTAGGCAAATAGGGCTTTGGGATTATAGCTGTAGTCATGGATTTTGGCAGCATAGAAATCTCGTTTATGCTTTAATGTGGAGAGCCTGTAGTGATGCAAGGCAGTTTTGAAGCTATCAGCATGTTGGGGGGTAGGGTCCTTGCGCCAGGTTCTCTCTTTGTGTCGCAGTTTGTTTTTTAAAGTTTTTAATTCAATAGTGTACCATGGATTGGAAGGTTTCGAGGTTGTGTTTATGACACGTTTGGAGACGGGGCAAAGTTTATTTGCTACGTCTTCTGTGAGGCTGCACCAAGAGATAAGAGCAGTATTAGGATCCGAGCAGTCTAGATTGGGCAGGGTGGTAGTGAGAGCAGAGGCGAGGTCCTCACTGGGACAGGCTTTCCTGGCTATTATAGTAGTGTGACGAGGATTCTTTCTGATAGGGGCAGTATTGATAGAAAGATGGCTCTCAATAAGATAATGATCAGACCAGGGGACTGGGGTGCAGGTAGGGGAAAGCGTGGATTGGATACAGGAATTGATGAAGATCAAATCCAGGGAATGGCCAGCTTTGTGGGTGGGGGAGGTGATTAATTGCTGGAAGCCAATCGCCTGGAGGGCATGAAGGAAGGTGTCGCAAGAAGAGGATAGGACAGTGGAGTCAATATGGAGATTGAAGTCTCCAAGGATGATAGCAGGAGTATCAATGTTGATGGAGTCAGCAATGAATTCGATAATGGGAGAGGGATTGGATTCAAGCAGGGAAGGAGGGGCATATACAAGGCATATTTGGAGGGCACGTGATTTAAAGAGCCCGATTTCAAGTTTGGTGGGTGGGGTAATATGGATCTGTTTAAGATTAATATTTTTATTTACAGCAAGCAGGAGGCCACCACCTCTTTTCTTTTTTCTAGGGATTGAGAAAATATCATAACAGAGTGAGGGAAGTTGATTTATTTCAACAATGTCGGTGTCTTTAAGCCATGTCTCTGTGATAGCACAGATATCTGGTTTGCAGTCAACTAGTAGGTCGTTGAGGATGGGTAATTTCTTTGATAAAGATTGAGAGTTGAACAAGATTAGGGAGAGTGTAGTGAGGCCAAGGAATTGGGTCAGAGGAGAGGTAAGAATGGGGATTAAGGATTTGCGAAGGGGTGGGGGATTGCGTACAAGTGGGACGTGCAGTCTGGAACTAGGAAAATGGATAGGTGGGATGGGATAGGAAGCCATATCTGGATTCCCAGGGGAGTAGGAAAAAATAAATAAGTGGCTGCGTAGATGACTAACTGTGAAGGGTGAAAGTAGGCAGGAACAAACTTTGTGGTCGCTCAGCAGGTGTACAGGGGAAGAGGGAGGGAAAGAATATAACAAGGAGGACTTTTAACGCAAAATGTACGTATAAACAGCCAAATCAGAGACAGTTGACATTATGTGGCAAATGCAGTTCAAGGAGAGCACAAACGGAGAGCACAAAGGGGCGCACTAAGGGGCTTGCCCCTTAGTCGCGCTCCTTCTGCGCGAGACGCCCGGCGCGAGACGCCGAGTAGGATGTCTCTAATTTGAAGGGTTCCAGCACCGGATGTGATGCGGCAGGGGTGGGCCGTACAGCGTCGGTCCGGCCGCGTGTTGCAGCAGGGACTCCCGGTGGGGTAAGTCGCGGCGTTGGTGCTCGCTTGGGAGCTGCGGGCTTGAGGCTCTGGGCTCTGACCCCGATGGGTCTCCCCTGCCGGTAGCAGAGAGTCGTGCGAGCCGTTCGCTGGGCGGTCGGAGGAGGCGGTCAGGCGAGCCGGCGGCGAAAGGAAGGAGAGAGGGCTTGCCTGCGTGTTTTAAAGGTCTCCAGCACCGGAAGTGATGCGGCAGGGGTGGGCCGTACAGCGTCGGTCCGGCCGCGTGTTGCAGCAGGGACTCCCAGTGGGGTAAGTCGCGGCGTTGGTGCTCGCTTGGGAGCTGCGGGCTTGAGGCTCTGGGCTCTGACCCTGATGGGTCTCCCCTGCCGGTAGCAGAGAGTCGTGCGAGCCATTCGCTGGGCGGTCGGAGGAGGCGGTCAGGCGAGCCGGCGGCGAAAGGAAGGAGAGAGGGCTTGCCTGCGTGTTTTAAAGGTCTCCAGCACCGGAAGTGATGCGGCAGGGGTGGGCCGTACAGCGTCGGTCCGGCCGCATGTTGCAGCAGGGACTCCCGGTGGGGTAAGTCGCGGCGTTGGTGCTCGCTTGGGAGCTGCGGGCTTGAGGCTCTGGGCTCTGACCCCGATGGGTCTCCCCTGCCGGTAGCAGAGAGTCGTGCGAGCCGTTCGCTGGGCGGTCGGAGGAGGCGGTCAGGCGAGCCGGCGGCGAAAGGAAGGAGAGAGGGCTTGCCTGCGTGTTTTAAAGGTCTCCAGCACCGGAAGTGATGCGGCAGGGGTGGGCCATACAGCGTCGGTCCGGCCGCGTGTTGCAGCAGGGACTCCCGGTGGGGTAAGTCGCGGCGTTGGTGCTCGCTTGGGAGCTGCGGGCCTCAAGCTGCGGGCTTGAGGCCCGCAGCTTGAGGCCCGCAGCTCCCAAGCGTGTATATATTAACATATATACACAAGCGTGTATATATGTGTATATTATGTGTATATATTAACATATATACACAAGCGTGTATATATGTGTATATATTAACATATATACACATATATACTTTGCTTTCAATCATCATTCATTTTTCTTTCTGTTATTCATGATCGTCATCAAAATATGAGGGCATCCGCCAGTATTTTTGATAAATGCACCCAATGCCATTCAATAGCTCACAACATGGTTCAAGATACACTTTCTATAATTTTTAAATTCTATGTTATCACCGCGGTTTGTGAGCACTGCTGATATTACTTTTTTTTAAAATACACAGGGGTAGATTTTAAAAGCCCTACACGTGTAAATCCTGCTGGATTTACGCACGCAGGGCACTCACGCGCCGGCGCGCCTATTTTGCATAGGCCACCGGCGTGCGCAAAGACCCGGGACGCATGTAAGTCCCGGGGCTTGCTAAAATGGGCGGTCCGGGGGGCATGTCTGCGGTCCATGGGTGTGTCCAGGGGTGTGTCTGTGGTCCAGGGGTGTGGCCGAGTGCTCCAACACAGCGGCCTGTGTTGGGGCCTGGCCAGCTGGCGCACGCAAGTTACGCCTGCCAGCGGCGTAACTCCATCAAACAAGGTGGGGGGGGGGGGATTTAGGAGGGCTGGGGGGGGGGTTAGATAGGGGAAGGGAGGGAAAGGTGGGGGGGGACAAAAAAAAAGTTCCCTCCGAGGCGCGCACTGTTTTTTAAAATGTACCCCACAATTTTTAAATACAATTAATGAAACTATTGAAAAAACATTAGGCTTGGCCATGATGTATCTGGACATAATAAAACAACTACTAAACCAAATGGAGCTGATAATCAACATTGACAAAACCAAATTTGTACACTTAGGGCCTGATTTTAAAAAGCATTTACTCGAGTAAAAACCAGGTTTATTGGAGTAAATTCACTTTACTTGAGTAAGTGGGTTTTTGAAAATTGCTACAATATATGCCATTGACTTGTCTATAGGATTTACTCACATAAGTGCACTTTACTTGAGTAAATGGCTTTTGAAAATTGCTACAATAGTAGCTACATTTACGCATGTAACTCCTTTTGAAAATTACCCCCTTAGAAAGGAAAAGCCTGAATATCACACAAACTCCAATATTGATCAATAACAGCATACAAATTGACTTAACTAAGAAAGTGCGCAATCTCGGAGTAATTATTGACAATGAACTAAACCTCAAACAACACATATCTCTAAAGGTAAAAGAAGGATATGCTAAACTCATGATACTCAGAAAACTTAAGCCATTACTATCCCTACCACACTTTCGCACTGTTCTTCAATCTCTGATATTTGCAAGCACAGACTACTGCAATGCTCTGCTACTAGGCCTACCCAATACTACAATAAGACCACTACAGATTTTATAAAATGCTGCAGCTAGAATTCTCACTGGAAAAAGCAAAAGAGATCACATATCTGATACACTTGCCGCTCTACATTGGCTACCTATAGAACAAAGAATACAATTCAAAGCACTGTGCTTAATACACAAACTCATCCATGACGAAAAAGCAGAATGGCTGAACACAGCACTTAAAGTACACGTCCCACATAGAAATCTAAGATCAGCAAACAGAGCACTTCTACCCATTCCATCCGTAAAAACAGCAAGACTCACCCAGGTGAGGGATTGCGCATTATCTCTAGCCGGACCCACAATATGGAACTCCATGCCCCTTGACCTCAGACTACAGAGCAATCATAAAGTTTTCAAAACGCAACTCAAAACCTGGCTTTTCAAACAAGCCTTCAAGAAGGAGAACGAAGCAGGAAATTAATTAAATGAAGTTAAAGATAAGCGGCATAAAGCACCCAACGACTATTTTCCAGCCACTAATGGAGTTAGTTCAACCTATTTTAACTATAGTCAACCTTCAGAATGAAACTCTACTCAACACTCATCCACAGTAATGTCTTTTGATATAAACTCTTATTTGTTACCGAATTCTAATGGCACCACCCATGTAAATTATATTTTCCTTTGATATAGGTGCCCTATTGTAAACCGTTATGATGGTGAATAACTTAATGACGGTATATAAAAACGTTTAAATAAATAAATAAAAATGTTCTTTAACTTATTGCCATGGTTTGGATACAATTGCTATTTATTTCCCCTGCTGACAATAGTGTTACTTTTAAAATATGACGGCACCCACTACTAAATATACCCGCTACTACTCATTACATTCTGTCTTTGTTTTGCAACAGATTTTTCAGAAATAAACTCCACAAATTTTGGCATTCCAATTTGAAAGCACTGACTGCACTTTAATTACTAAGGTAACCTATTGAACCTTTTTTTAACCTTTTTACTGTATGTTAGCCTGCTAGCAAAAGACACGAATAGTAGCATTCTGCCACCATTCAAGTTTTTTAAATTACTTTTACCAACAAATTTTTTTAGGATTCTTAATATATGATTTAATTGAATATTAGTGTTTGCAATGCACACTTTTAAATTAATATTTTCAAAATCTCAAAATTTGATTTATTATTTAATATCTTTTATCTATTTAAGATCATCATCCATAGTTCCATTTTAAACTCTTTTATTATTTTTTTATTGTTATTTTTTATCTTTTCTTTGGTTTTAATTTTTATCAAGTTTTACTATCCATTGTTCTAGATAATCAATTTTTATATCAACAAGTGTTCATATTTGAAGTGTGTACATTCTCCATATAACACCATGTTGTTCCCCCTGTTCACAATTAACATTTTGTAATGTTATAACATTGAAGTGTGACATAAGACAAGTAACCATTGGTACAGGTATTTACTGCTATGATACAAGACCTTTCTCTCACTGATGATTTCTCTTATTAAATCCATGCTCACTGTTCTAAGACACACATATACACATAAATGTTGCATGACAAGTTTAAGAAAGTCATGTATCAATTGTCATTTATTTTTTATACATTGTTACCATATGTACACACAGTCGTGCGATATCAATTTTGTTTATTTTTAGAATATATATATGTTTTATTATTTACTTTGATTTGGCGACATTTTACTTGTATTGACACACATTTATGTCCATTTGTCTAATGTATATGTATGTCTGTCATGTGTAATTTTAATTAATATTTTTCTTGTAGTAGCCCCTGAGGCAGCTCCTGCGAGAGTGAAACTCGGCCAGAGTCGAGCAATATACCAATAAAGAATCCCTTGACACAAAATCACTACCATTTGTTCTGTCTATAGCCAAACTTCCTCACAAATCTGTCTATAGCCAAGTCTTGCCTCACAAATCTGCTTCACTTTTTTGAAGTAGTTAATAAACATGTTCTCCCACTCTGTCATCTACTTACTAACCTCAAGCTCACCTATTTCCTATACGCGGATGACATACAAATTCTCATCCCCATAATGGATACTATACATAAAACCATGGCTTACTGGAATAAATGCCTCTCAACCATCAACGATCTATTAGCAAGCCTCAACCTGGTTCTAAACACCAACAAAACAGAAATCCTTATAATAGCACCGGAACAAGCTGCCCCGCCCACCTCCAGCAATCCTCCAGACACCTCAGGATACACCACCTCACCTCAAGTCAGAGATCTGGGTGTACTCCGAGACAACAGACTCAGCCTCAATAAATTCGTAAATAACACTACAAAAGAATGCTTCTTTAAATTACAAGTTTTAAAGAAACTAAAGCCACTTCTACTCTACAGGGATTTCCGCACAGTACTCCAAGCCATCATTCTCCCAAAATTAGACTACTGCAATTCACTTCTGCTGGGCCTTCCCGCCTGCACCACTAAACCCCTCCAGATGGCACTGAACGCCACTGCAAGAATTCTCACCAACGCCAAAAAAAAGGACCATATCACTCCGATCCTCCAGCATCTCCACTGGCTCCTCATTAAATACAGGATACAGTTCAAAACCAGCATGATGATTCATAAAGCCCTACATAGCATCTCTCCACTCAACTTAACTTTCCAGCTTCAACTACACACTTCCAAAAAGCCAACTAGAAGGGCATACCAGAACAGACTGGTCACCCAACCAGCAAAATCCTCCCTGAGGAAACGCGCACTATCCACTGCGGGCCCGTCTCTCTGGAACTCTCTACCACCAGACCTCCGCCTTGAGCCATGCCATACTACTTTCAAAGTGAAACTCAAAACTTGGCTCTTCCTTCAAGCTTTCCCTGAGAGCTAAAAGCAAGAAGAGCAACAACCTTCCTGTTATTACAACAATAATGTAAAGCTCATTGCTTTATTTATGTGTTCTAAGTTGATATTGTTTATAGTTTTACTCTATAATAGATTAATCGTTTGATATGTTCCATGTAAATCGCCTTCCCGGCGATAGTTATCTCTGTTACCTGTGAACCGGAGTGATATGTATTGTATACAGGAACTTCCGGTATATAAAAACCATAAATAAATAAATAAATAAATAAAGGTGAATCTGTAGATGTAGTGTACTTGGATTTTCAGAAGACATTTGACAAAGTTACTCATGAGAGGCTTCAAGGAAAAATAAAAAGTCATGGGATAGGTGGCGATGTCCTTTCATGGATTACAAACTGGCTAAAAGACAGGAAACAGAGAGTAAGATTATATGGACAATTTTCTCAATGGGTGTGGGCAGTGGAGTGCCTCAGGGATCTGTATTGGGACCCTTACTTTTCAATATATTTATAAATGATCTGGAAATAAATACGAGAAGTGAGGTAATCAAATTTGCAGATGATACAAAATTGTGCAGAGTAGTTAAATCACAAGCAGATTGTGATAAATTGCAGGAAGACCTTGTGAGGCTGGAAAATTGGGCATCAAAATGGCAGATGAAATGTAATGTGGACAAGTGCAAGGTGATGCATATAGGGAAAAATAACCCATGCTATAGTTACACAATGTTAGGTTCCATATTAGGTGCTACCACCCAAGAAAGAGATCTAGGCGTCATAGTGGATAACACATTGAAATCGTCGGTTCAGTGTGGTGCGGCAGTCAAAAAAGCAAACAGAATGTTGGGAATTATTAGAAAGGGAATGGTGAATAAAACAGAAAATGTCATAATGCCTCTGTATCACTCCATGGTGAGACTGCACCTTGAATACTGGTACAATTCTGGTCGCCGCATCTCAAAAAAGATATAATTGCAATGAAGAAGGTACAGAGAAGGTACAGAGAAGGTACAGAGAAGGTAAAGGGAATGGAACAGCTCCCCTATGAGGAAAGACTAAAGAGGTTAGGACTTTTCAGCTAGGAGAAAGAGACGGCTGAGGGGGGATATGTTAGAGGTGTTTAAAATCATGAGAGGTCTAGAACGGGTAGATGTGAATCGTTTTTTTACTCTTCCGGATAATAGAAAGACTGGGGGGCACTCCATGAAGTTAGCATGTGGCACATTTAAAACTAATTGGAGAAAGTTCTTTTTCACTCAACGCACAATTAAACTCTGGAATTTGTTGCCAGAGGATGTGGTTGGTGCAGTTAGTATAGCTGTGTTTAAAAAAGGATTGGATAAGTTCTTGGAGGAGAAGTTCATTACCTGTATTTAATTAAGTTGACTTAGATAATAACCACCGCTATTACTAGCAACGGTAACATGTAATAGACTTAGTTTTTGGGTACTTGCCAGGTTCTTATGGCCTGGATTGGCCACTGTTGGAAACAGGATGCTGGGCTTGATGGACCCTTGGTCTGACCCAGTATGGCATGTTCTTATGTTCTTATGTTCTTATGTCCATGTGCCATTCTTTTTCAAGATGGGCCATAAGGGACTGTTAAAAGTACTGTTATACTGTCTGATAATTCCTCTTTCTTCTAGGATTTTTAAGATTTCTTGCACTGATTCATAGGAAGCTAGAGGTATTTTGTATTGGTGTATGAAAACTGGATTGCTTTTTGGCTCTGTTAGCACTTAAGTAACATGTAAATCAGTCAGGCCGCAGTCATAGGCATCGATGGCAAAGATATCTTTGTATTTATATAGCAGTTCTTTTAATTGATCTCTCTCTGCTGGGCTCCTGCAAGCATCTGCTTCCATGAGCTGATTGTTTACTATCTCTTTGAACCCGGGGAGGAGTTTGTTCAGAGCTATCTCCATTCGCTCTTCTATCTCCTTCGAGAATTGAGCTAACAGTTTGGACTCCTTCAGCCTGGATTTCATCTGTCACACTTCTGTCAATCTCCCTTGACAGTAGGAGGCAGTTTTTTCCAGTTAAACCTTAGAAGCTTGATCATCATATGGCCAAATAAACTGTGTTGATAAGTGGTTTTGCACCACTCAGGGGCATCTTCTCCAGAGTATATCTTGGTGTTCCCAGGTAATTTACCTATGATCGGCAGGTTTAGCTCTAAATCAGGAAAGGATTCACTGATTAGGGAACCTAGTTGTTCTTCGTCTCTCAGTGTAAATCGGTTTGAGCTGATATTCAGCACTATCAGGAACAGTTCTGTGTCCAATACCTCCATACAAGCTGTGGCTCCCGTAGACAACTCAGATTTTAAAAATCTTGTGTTCTGTGAGAAGAAATTCAACTTGTCTAAAATTTGTTGACCTTTGGCTATTCTGATTTTGAGGGGATAATTTTGTACTCTGCTATGGATGTATTCTCAGTGCCCATCACTTCACATGCCTGTGGGACTGCCTGGACAGATCTGAGCAATTTTGGAATGTTGGGGATATTTACTGGATCGCCTTCCAGTCTGCTCCAGACAACATTCACTAGGTTGACATAGGCTCCCAGTCTGATGAGATAGTTTGAGCCCAAATACATCAGTGAATCTAAACCTCTAATTATGGAGAAGTTGTGTTTGAAGGTCTTACTACCTAATTTCAGCTCTAAGTTATATGCTCCTACTTGGAATTTAGTTTCAAAACCCGGGTATCTCTACCAAAGTATTATTGTGTTGTACTGCATCCAGTTCTATCTTACCTTTCACCTTGCAAAAGAGGGACTCACTCATGAAGGAGTCCTTGCTTCTGAGCATCAGGGGTGCCTGTATGTTTTGTATGTTTTGTGGCATGGCAGGTCACTGAAATGACCTGCCATTCCAAAATGCTGTTAGCATAAGTCCCAAAGTGCTCTTTGAGGGTGAACTCAAATGTGTCTAAAGACCCTTTTATCTCAGTGGGGATGCTAGCTATGTATTGTCTAACTTCTTCACTGAAACTTCATGGGAGTATGGCCACCAAGTCTTTTTCAGAATGGGCACCTACTATCTCAAAAATTTCATGCAACCTTGTTAAGTGCTGCAATATATCTGAGCCAGAATTTTCCTTAAAAGGAGTGATTAATGTTTGGAGGAGCTTAATTTGTTTAGTGAGGTTTAAAGCTCCCCCTAGTGTTGGCTGGTGGTGTTGATTCTGATCCCAGCCACATTTCTGGGAAGATGGGAGGAGCAGTTCCCTCTCCCCATCCCAGACTGGGGGGGGGGGGGGGGGGGAGCAGGTGTGTGTGTCTCTTGCCTTTGTATTGGCTAGAGATTACAGCTGTATTTAGAAGCTAATCTCTCTGCTTTGTCCCATGTCTTAAGCTTTTCCCATGGTTCTGGTAATTTCTCCCACCACCCTAATACTACCCTTCAGTGATATTAGGATATTCTGCTGCCTGAATTTCTTTTAGTAACTGGATCATACTTTGGGACAGCTGGAGCTGCTACCTGGATTCATTTAAATTAAGTAACAATTCCTGTTTCTCCTTTTCTAAATTACATTTTCTTCTTGTAATAAGCAAAGCTAAACTATGTTTTGTTGCTTATCTTGCTTTTCTACTGAAAGTTGTTGGGTTAATGTTTTACTTTCAGCTTTTACTAATTCAATTTCAGTAAGGTGTGTCTCTTGAAGAGACAGCCTTTGTAATTCAAGCTCTTGGATTCTTTGCTAAATTTCAGAGACCTGAAATTTCCGACTGAGAGAACTTCTTGTTCCACTTTTTAAAATCAATATTTTGGCTATCAGTCTTAGCTAATTTCAGTTGTAGGTCTGTTAGTTGGTTTTTCAAAGATTTAATCTTTTTTTCTGATTCTTCTTGCTGAGTTTTAATAGACACTTCTAATTCCCAAACCCGATCTGCAGCTTCCCTGAATTTACCTCTTCATTTTGCTCTCTAATGATTTCTTGCAGTTCCTGAATTTTTTCTAGGTCTTCGGGTAGTTTAAATGAGGGTCTCTGGGCTTACCTTCAACAATCTGTTTTTCATTGTTAGTTTTGATTTTTTGCTGCCATTAATTTGTGATCTCCTTCCTGCAGTGAGCATTTTTCAAGGATACTATTTCTGCTCTTAGCTGACTAATATCTTTTTTTAACATTTGATTTAGTATTTGTAAATGTGAGTTATCTTTTTGCAGTAATTCTCTTAATAAGTGCAAAGTGATAGCATATTCAGCTAATGTCTTAAGAGTTAATTTAGATTCGGTAACCAAACATTTCAGTCATCAGGTACAAATTAGTTACATTTCCTAATTGTAGGTGTGTCTTTTAAATTCTCATGTACCCTAGAGATCTGGAATTGCACATCTTCTTTCTTAGTAAAACCTGCATAATTTTCATTAATACTTCATCTTCTAAATCTATTAAATCTAACTGTGCAACTGATGTCATCTCTGCAGCTGGATGTGGACTATCCTGTCTCAGGGAAACTCCAGACTGTAAATAGGTTTAGGGGTACAGGGACCTGTCTGCTACAGGACACTTCCAGTTCCCCTCTGCCTTTGTTTTATTTATACAGGCTCTTACAAATAGGCAGATATTGATAAATATCCTTCAATTCTGGTTTAAAGTTCTCATCTGGGCAAAGTTTCTTTTCTTTAGCTGTGACAGTGTTTTGAGGCCTGTCAACATACTTGTCTGCATCCCTGTTTGGCTATTATGATTCATATTAGGTGTTTTCAGTGGTTAAACATGGGATATCTCCCTACAAATCCAGGCTAGAGGACTCTTCTGGTTGAAATAAAACTGAGCTGTCATGACATATAACAATGCAATAGTGCAGCTTCAGTGCTTTCAAATTCTGTGTTTTGAAAGCATAAGATATCATCATAAAAATATAACTTTGCAAAATAATATTAGCACAGGCACAGAATGAAAAGAAATTGGAAACATGGGGGCGGATTTTCAAACACTACGGGTACTTTTGTTCGTGCCACCGGCGCGAACAAAAGTACACCAGATTTTATAAGATATGCACGCAGCCGCGCGTATCTTATAAAATCCAGGGTCGGCGCGCGCAAGGGGGTGCACATTTGTACAACCTGCGCGCGCCGAGCCCAGCGCGGCCTGCCTGTTCCCTCCAAGGCCGCTCCGATTTCGGAGCGGCCTCGGAGGGAACTTTTCATCGCCCTCCCCCCACCTTCCCCTCCCTTCCCCTACCTAACCCACCCCCCCCGGCCCTATCTAACCCCCCCCTTACCTTTGTCGGCAAAGTTACGCCTGCTGAAAGCAGGCGTAACTTTGCGCACGTCGCCGGCAACCCCGCTCCGTCCTCCTGTCCCGGGGGCATGGTCCGGAGGCCTCGACCATGCCCCCAGGCCAGCACCACGCCCCCGGGCCCGCCCCCAAAACGTCGCGGCACGCCCCCGAAACACCACGTCGTTTCGGGAACGCCCCCGGACACGCCCCCTCCCTCCCTGTTTCAAAAGCCCCGGGTCTTACGCGCATCCTGGGGCTTTACGCGTGCCGGCGGCCAATGCAAAATAGGCACGCCGGTGCGCGCGAGGGCCCTGCACGCGTAAATCCTGCCGGATTTACGTGCGCAGGGGTTTTAAAATCCGCCCCATGGTTCTTTGTTGAATCCTTTGATGGATTTTACTAAATTTGACAGTGCCCTAACTTATTATAAAATTCAGTTTCCAAGTAGCATACATACAGAGATACTCAGTACTTTTGTTTGTCTTCCCTAGAGTGTAAATGTGGGGTGTGCTGGGCAGTCTTGGACTTACAAAACAGCTAACTCTTGAATAGTCACAAGCATCGGCCACAAGGCAGCCTCTATTACAGAGGTAAATTGTGTTTCTGGAATACTTTTCTGAAATGTAAATAATCATATGACTTCCTAGCAGCAACATTCCTATTGTAACTTTCTGCACTGTGCTGGTGCTCACTTTTCCAATCACACCTGTAACTGATCCTGTACAACTGGAAAACTCTATGCCTAAAAGCTTTTGGATTTGCTCGTTTCCCCTCAAAGCTTTCTTAGTACAGTTAAAAGCTGCTGAAGTCTTGCAATTTCTAAAATCACCTGCTGGATAATAAGATAACATACTTTTTTTTTTTCCAATTGAGTGAGTTTTTGTTTTTATTTTTTATAATTTGAAATCTTGATACCCCTCAATTGGCTGCCTTTCTCTATTCCTAAATGTGTATGGAGTAATTTTCAAAAGGATTTACACACTTAAAACTGAGTTTAACATATGTAATTACACTTTACACATTAAGTGGGCTTTTAAAAATTTTCAGATAGTCGATTTACATGAGGAAATTGCAATTCATCATAGGTGTCATCTGATGACTTGGGTCTAAGTACAGCTATACACTGTGCTTTGCATTTTTACTTTCCAAGCAGTTTTCAGAACAAAGCAAACACACCCATTATCTTCACTGTGTCTGTCTATTAGTGCACATGCACCAGGTGTGTGACATGTGAAAGTGGTACATGTAGCATGAATGTACTTATGTTGTCCCCCAACTCAAATTCTGTGTATAAATGAATTGCACAAAGACTAAAGAAACCACTTCAGAGTTTAAAATTGCAGGAGTGAATGTTCAAGGATGTTACATGTATAAAAGTAGCATTTATTGCAGCAATTTTCAAAAGTCAATTTAAGCACATAAAACCTTTTGAAAATTCAGCCCTATGGAGTGGATTTTCAAAGACGTTATGCACATAAAAGTAGGAATTTTCAAAAGCAGTTTTATGCACATAAATCTTTTTGAAAATTAGCTCCACTGATATTTCCAGATCTATTCAATTAGAAGTGGAATGAGTTTTGTCCTGCATTTCAGCAGCACTAGCAGAGGGACACATCTGAAATACTGACAGTAAAAAAAAAAAAAATGGATACAAATTTCCATTTGGAAACTGCACTACTTTCCCTTTTTGGTCTAACATCAGGCAATTCTTTTATAAATAAAACCATTTAAGGTATTGCTATCATGGGCCACCTTCTAAAAAGATTTAATTTTACAAGATGGCAATATCACAAAAATAAAAAAGATAAAAACAAAATAAATATGTAATTGACATTTTTGTCTGAACGTCAATTATCTAATTTTGGTTTTCTGTCACACCTGAAGAAAAAAAGCCACCTGAAAGTATATATTTCCTTTAAATATTGCAGATTTCCCATTCTGGAGAGGTTTCAGCAGTTTGAATAATACATGAAGACTGTAGCTTGTGATCTATTCAGTGCCTTATCACTGCAGATATTCATCAGCTGCAGTCTCTGACCAATCTGTGCCTGGAATATTTATTTGCCAAGTCCTGAATGGTGATCAAGATTTGCTGATGAACTTGAAAAAGAAAAGATAAGTGACACCTGCAGATAGTTCAAACTCCAGTTTTAATGAACAGACACTATTTCAAGAAATCAGGAAGTATTCAAATTGTATTTCCTGAGTATTTGCAATCATTTTTACTTTTTAAATGTTACATTTTAGTAAAAAGTAGAAGTTATTCAAATCATGGTATTAAAGCCTGCTCAGAGGACTGCATGAGTGTAGTTCACTCTGCACCCCAGAACAATTGTAATCACTGTTCATAGCCAATAATCAAGTGACAATTATCACAGGACTTTGTCAAGGGAAGCCTCACAGAAAATGTTTATATTTCTATTTCATACTCAGGGCTACATTTTTAAAAAGGTTCTAGTCACCTAATTTTTGGAGTTAGGCAGAGAGACTCTACCTCCTGAAATTCACCCCACTGGGTGGATAAATATAGCTCCTTTTTCTTTTAGTAGACAGCTATATATTTAATAATTCAAAATGCAAGCATTTACAGAGGCATGGCTAGATTAGTGGGGTAACTCAGCAACTAGTATGAATTTCAATGTTAGCCAGGTAAGTTTAGCTTACTGTGTTTGTGCATAAAGACAGCAGGCATACATTGAGCCAACTTGGTTGTGTCTGAAATATTGTTTAAATTTAGGGGGCTATAACATAGCTGGGTGATTTTCAAACAGAGCCACCGAGGTGCATTAATCTATTTTAACAAGGCTAGACTGCTTTGAAAGTTGTCCTCAGGGATGGCAATAACAAAATCCCATGAGGAGCTTTCAAATCCAAAAGTATTTTCAAAATGAAATCCCTATTTGTACTTTGCTGTGCCAACTCCATCCTTGTGCTCCAACTACCACCCACTTCTAACTTTGCAGGCAAAATATATCAAAGCAGACAGTCTGAAAAGTATGCCCTTAGAGGAAGATTTTAAAAGCACTACATGCACCAAATCAAGGAGATATGTGCATCTCTCGGGCCGGCGCACAGTATACATACTTTAGGAAGCGTCCATGGACGTGCACATTTCCCAATATGTACACAAAAGCAAAAGTGGGGCAGGGCATGGGCATGAGCATTCAGGGAATTTAAATGGAAACCAGCACGTAAGTATTTACGCGCACAAGTAGGCACCAGGGTCCCCTACCGTGAAACGTTACTTCTGCTATAGATGGTGTGTAAATTATAAAACAAAACAAATAAATCTAAGTTAGTCAGTGGGGTTTTAAGATTGGAGTAGGTAGGGTAAAGGAGAGGTTATTTAGTTAGGAGAATTAGGAAGCCCTATCTTGTAACTAGGCAAAGTGGGAACAAATTGGTTTAACTGGTAATTGCATCAGCGCATGTATATTAAAATCCCCCACTTACGTGGTAGAAGCGGCACATGTGCATCCAGATAAAATGGTACACGCATTTACACACGTTCAGATGATTTTATAAGATGCATGCATATACGCGCGTGTGTTATAAAATGGCCATGTCCATGCATTCTTGTATGCCTGTGTGGCTGTGTTAGTTACCGTCCCTATGTCATAATCCAATATCATTTCTCAAAATCAAAACAATTTAGATATAGGGAAAGGCAGCCAATTAAGGGACAGCAGGGCTTGCTTACTGGTTTTATCATTGTTTTGAAATTCTTATTTCTCTAGCTGATGCCATAGGGAAGTTCAGTCACTCTCCATCTCCAAATATATCACAGAATTCCCACTCTGATTCATGCATGCTCTTGCTAGTTCCTGTATGGATTGTTGCACCGCTTTGCTATTATTTGTCAGATTCGCCAAAGCCTTCATGTCATCATTCAGTTGTTCATCTTTCTCTAGTCTCCTCTTCTCTCATCTAATGCCTCTATTTTAGACTCATCATTTACTCCCACAAACTCTTCTATATAATTTTTCCTGCCATTTCTTGTACTGCTGCTTTCTACAGTCCCAGCAGTCAGTAATCATGACACCACACTATCCATTCCTCTCATGCCCACCTTCTTGCTGTCTGGTTTTTTTCAGTCCGTTATCACTTGCTATCAGAATGTTCTTCCCTTCCCCATCACTTGTCATCACCAATTCAAACCTTAAGGTTAATCCTACCAATCAGTTTACTAACTTAATTTTGACTCTCTTTTATGATCTCAATTATGTGCAGTTTTCTTCTTTTAACATTATTTATGTTTAGTCCAAAAGCATGATAATACTGATCAAATACTAATTTGATTGATTTCTTTTTTTACTGTTCACATTAGAAATTAAGATAAACACTTGAAAAGAGTTTCAGAGCATGGAAGGCATCTAACAAGGTTTCAGCATATTAATATTGATGGGAGCAGTAGGAAAACTTTAACTGTGAATTTGTATACACCCTTTAGGAGTGAAAAACACATTTCAATCTCATAATTTTATGTTTCTAAGTTTATACTGCTCAAGTCAAACTATCATAAGTTGTTTTGTCACCATAAATTATTATCCTCATTAATACAATTAGGTCATAGGGGAAAGGCAAACTTCAATTTAGGAGCCAGCAATTAACACCTCTTTATCAGCTTTCACTTCTTTAAATCAGCAATTAAGACCTGCATTTCAGATCACTGCACTTCCATTTGAAATCGCCTGATCTAGTTTACTTTCTCAGTGCTAAACTACCAATTAGTGCTACAGCAAACTTTCTCAAATGTACCATCTGTGAGAAGTTCTATCTAATTATAATTTCATTAAAATAAATCTGTGATACAATTTGGATATGAATCATCATAAAACCTACAAAGTATTTTCTTTTGAATTCCCATTAGAGCTTTAATAATCTATTCTCTGGTAAGAAAGCAAAAACAGAAGTATTAAAGGTAAAGTGATGATACATGTTAGCTGCAAACCTGTCCTGAAAGTCTGATTTTTAAATGGAGGGTAGCAAAGGTAGCAAAGGTTGTTACATCATTGTCACCAATGGGGTCGGATGACAGGGTGTGCTTCCCCATATTCTATAGGTTCTCAACCACAGCCAAGAAGAGACCTCCCGCAGTAGGGATGTGCATTCATATTCAATGAATGTGCAATCCGCAATGCATAAGTTCCTATTCATTGTATTCGTGGGTTCGCGAATAAAACATATCATATTAGTTTCATTCTTTTGGTTCGCAGTGATTTCTTAGTGGCCATTTGAAATAGGAGAAAGCCATGTGGGAGTATCCATAGCAAAAACCATCCCTTTCCTGTGAGTCATAAGTGACCTCACAGCCCTGTCAAAGAGTGGGTCAGACAGGTTGGCAAGGAGAAGAGAATGCAACCTATCAAGAGCTAAGCATTTTTCTAATGCAGCCAATCGCCGTTCTAACTCAGTGCTCTGTGACACTGTTCCTGATGACGCTGTTCCTGATGACGTTGAAATATTTATACCTTAAGCATGCGACGTGCCACGCTCTTTCTTTGTGGGGGTGGTCTGGGGAGGTGGTCCGGGGATGGTGGCTTTACTCAGAGCTAGTCTGAGTGTCTCAAATCTGTATTCATTTGCTAGCTACTTTGATAGAATTTTCCATTGAAAAAGAAATTTCTTCTTTTTTGCTGCTGTGTCTAACACTGTCCCTGTCTGTCCACCATCCAGGCCTTACGTCCCTACAAGGGCTTGACCTCTACCACTGTGCCTGTCTGTCCAAGCCTTACGTGAAGGGCTTGACCTCAAACAGCTGTGCCTGTCCGTCCACTGTCCAGGCCTTACGTCCCTACAAGGTCTTGACCTCTAACGCTGTGCCTGTCTGTCCAGGCCTTACATCCCTACAAGGACTTGACCCCTAATGCTATGGCTGTCCATCCAGGACTTACATCCCTACAAGGGCTTGACCTCTAATGCTGTGCCTGTCTGTCCAGGCCTTACGTCCCTACAAGGGCTTGACCTCTAACGCTGTGAATGTCTGTCCAGCTTGGAGCTTGGATATTTCATATGCTCAATAGTTTTCATGACCTTCATAATATGGGCCATTTTCCCTAGATGTTTCTTAGGTGCCAACATTGATGTGGTAGTTGTACTCTAGTTCATCCTCTGTGTTCCCATAGTTTACAGAGGGTACAAAGTCAACATAGGTTGATATTGTAGATTTGGACGAGAAGTAGTTTTCTTATTTCTGAGAGCTCTTCAAGTTCCTTTGTCATCAGCTGAAATGCATAAGTACAGTAAATAGCTTCTTGGTATTCACTAGATGCCAACGAAACCACCACACTCTAGGGACCAACCCATTTCAGGGAGCCCTTTCCTGCACAAAGGAAAAGGAACTCTTCCCGGGTGTAGCCAGCCTATCTCTTAGTACCTGTTGATCCATGTTGAACCAGAACCGCTGTTCACATGGAAACCTCCTCAGACTCGGCTTTCAAAATTCTCATTTGTATATCTGCTATGTCCATCAGATTTTAAAAGACCAGCAAGAGCTCACTAGACGCCAATAGAAACACCCCACTCTAGGGGCAAACCCATTCTAGGGAGCCCTTTCCTGTGCAAAGGAAAGGGAACTCTCCCCGGGGCCAGCCTGTCTTGCCCCTATCAAAACCACAGGGACCTGACTACCTCAGCTCTGCCAGCCTGTCTTGCTCCTATCAAAACCACAGGGACCAGAGAACCTCTGCTCTGCCAGCCTGTCTTGCCCCTATCAACTTTCTGCCACTCTGCCTTGCTGCCATACACCAGATGACTCACTCTACTCCTTGTGGTGTTCTTGCCACTATTATGGTTCCTCAGTGTGTTGGTGCTAGTCTTTCTGCTGCTTTGTCCCTTTATCGGCACCTTGTGGTTTTTTCTGACACTCTTTCTGCTTGCTATGTTCCCCTTTCATTGTGCTGTAGGATGTTGATGCCACTTGTCTTGCCACTTTGCCTGTCGTGCTGCCTTCGAGGGTCCATGTAACTGTTATCGGTGCTCTCTTTTGAAGCTGTGGTGTGTTTTTGACACTCTTGCTGCTGCTTTGCACTTCTATTAAACCACTCTTGCCCTCCCCTTTTCCCCTTTATTTTGTTTTTTATTTATTTAGCATATTTTATATACCGAGGTATAGCAGAGTTGCCTTCACTCCGGTTTACAGTTACAACAACCTGATACATTTAAAGTAATTTAACAGCAAAAATGTAAACACTAGTATAGAACAGTAGCATAAAACTAATAAAGATATACATTAAAATATGTAAAAAGATTTTTCTGTTCTTTAAAATTTAGAACAGGAGGATCACGTGATGTGGTGAGCCGGAAGGAGGGTTCTCTTCGGGCTCCTGGTGTCCACTCTGGTAATCTGCTGCCATCTGCCTCACACCTGCGAAAATTGCCTTATTGAGCCCTGCCTGGGGAAGAGCATATGTCCATCGTGCAATATATGAACAAATCGCCGCTGGGAATGGCTGCCAAAAACGCCAAAAAGGATAAGGAGAAGCCGAAAGGCGGAGAGTCCAAAATGGCGGCTGGGAGCGACCCCGCAGGGGACGGAGCCGCAGCCAGTATCACTTTGGCTGATATTAAAGACACGGTGCAGGCGGCCTTAGATGAGAAATTCGGTGAGAAACTGGCAGGGATAGAAGAGAGGCTTACCGAGGTGTGCTCGGCAATCACAGACCTTACGCCGCGCATAGAACAGGCGGAATCTCGGATTTCTAAGCTAGAGGATGAGAGCTTAATGATACCAACCTCCATAGCTGAGCACAGCACCCAGATACAAGCCCTAGACCAAAAAATAGACGATTTAGAGAACCGTAATAGGCGAAGCAATCTGCGCTTCTTGGGCTTCCCCGAAAGTGTGGCTGAGGGTGAGCTATGTGCCTTGCTTGAGAAATGGCTGCCGGAGGAGTTGGGCCTCACCACCCTGCAGGGCTGCCTCGTGGTCGAGCGCGCGCATCGGCTCGGTGCCCGAAAAGATGGCGTGACTAGACCGCGAATCGTGATCGCGAAACTCCTGAACTACCGCCATAAACAAGACATCTGGCAAGCGTATCGACAGAAGAAAGAGGTGAGCTATAATGGCTCACGGATACGAGTCTTTCAGGATTTCTCCTTGCGTGTCTCTGAGCTGAGGAAATCCTTCGCTCCTATTTGTACGGAGCTTTACAATCGCCAGATTTGCTTCTCTCTGCTGTACCCAGCGAAATTGAAAGTCTGGAATGCGGATAAACAACTTACTTTTGACTCCCGCGAAGCAGCCCAGAAATACTTGAAACAGCTAGGTTGAGATGGCGCGGGGTGCCTTGGCACTGCTTTCTCTTCCTTTGGGCCTTCATCGTCGGGACCTGAGCCGCTAGAAAATCCCGAAGCCACGGAACCAGGTATCTGGCTCTTCTTTTTATTGTCTGTTGTGCAGTCCTTCCCGCTGCCGCTCTTACGACATCGGAGGCGGCAGGGTCGTCTACTAGCATACCATCGGCTGTGGACGAATTGATCTCAAGACGGCTATCTACACTGCGGCTGTTAGCTTGGACTATTGCACAGCACCGGAGTTAACGGCCTGTTGTATTTTGTGGATTTGTGTTCGGCTATTCAATTATTGATGGCGATGGAACGGAACCCGGCTGGACTTCGCTAACTTCTCCACCTACTTTTTCCATTCCGGAACCGGCAGTGAATCCAGCTAGGACTCATCTTTCCTCAAGACGACGAAGGAGGTCGCTAGCCCTTAAAGAAATGCGCCAATGCCTTTGTTGCTGGATTGGTTATGTTATGCGGGAGAACACTAATATACATGGACTCGACCATCTGCCGCTCACATTGACTGCAGGAGATAACAGGTTCCGGGGTCAGAGCAGTATCAAGGGACTTTGTATGGCTATGTGTTATTTCAAGGGTAGGATGTTATATTCTTTCTGAAGTATGTACTGCGCATAGTATAAATATTGCTTTCCAAATTTTTGAGGTAGGGGTGGACACCAGGGCACATGCCAACACATGATCCCCATGCCACTATTGATGTGGCTATGTTTAGTTTTCAGGTGGGAGCAAGGGGGTGGGTTGGGGGGAGGGGGGGAGGCCAGGGTGGGTAACTACCGAGGTTGGGGGCCGGCATGGTCTGAGCACCATACTCACCATGATAATTGGTTTTGGGTCAACGGGGGGATTAGGCTGGGGATCCCCCTGTACCTTTATTTGTTACAGCAGCAAGGGCCTGTGCCCCAGACCTATAGAGCACTGTATGATAATGGATAAAGTGATATCGTGGAATGTCAATGGTTTAGGAACTCCAATTAAAAGAAAAAAAATCCTTAACTACTTGAAGCATTTAAGAGCGGATATCGCATGTATACAGGAGACACACCTTTCACCCGTAGGGGACTTGTATCGCCTCGGCAGCATCTGGCCGGAAAGGAGGCGTGGCGATCTTAATACGTAAAAACCTCAATTTTAATATTACGGGACAAGTTCTAGACCCGGAGGGACGTTATGTAGTGGTCATAGGCACGTGGGAGGGAAAGCCTATCACCATCTGTAATGTATACGCACCCAATGAGTATAGACATAGTTTCTTTGAACATTTGGGGAATCTTTTATTATCACACACACAGGGAATGCTCCTTTTAATGGGAGACTTCAACTGTGTGCACAATGCTAGCATTGATCGGAGTCCTCCGATGCTCGCCACTCCGAGCAAAAAGTTGAAAGGCATAGCATTCCTTTGTTCTCAATTAGGACTTCTGGATATCTGGAGAGTGCTGCATCCAGCAGAGAAAGATTACACTCATGTTTCCAGGGCACACTCCTCACTGTCACGAATTGATTACATTCTAGTCCCCCATGCTCATTTTGCTAAAGTTACATCCGCCTCCATCGAAACACAGGCCATATCCGACCACTCACCAGTAAGCCTCCAGGTTACTTTGACACCTCCTGGGGATGGTCCGAAGAGGTGGCGTTTCCCTGTTTATTTAAAGCAAGATCCCCAATTTCATAAATTTCTGCAAGCTAAATGGGATGACTACTTCCTACATAACCAACCACATACAAACACTCCACAGGTCTTTTGGAAGGCTGCGAAGACTGTACTCCGAGGTGAAATCATATCATACACTCATTCACTCCGTAAGAAAGCTGACTCAGATATTTTGGCCTTGGAACAACAGCTACAAAGTCAAAAAAAAGTATTACTTGCTCACCCACATCAATCTAAGCTAGAATATTATAATACTCTTTCCCAACTAAACACTTTATTGCATACACGGGCACAAAGACAACTACACAAGGGAGAACAAACAATGTTCCAATTTGGAAATAAGGCTGGACGACTGCTGGCTAATGTGGCAAAGGCGGCACAGTCTGCCACTTTCATATCCCATATGAAAGATAGAACAGACACAGGTGGGATTCCTAAATCGCCCCATAACGACTTTAGAAGTTTCGCATGCTATTGCGGGTGTCCAGTCTGGGAAGTCACCGGGCCCGGATGGGTTCTCCTATGATTTCTACAAAATCTTGAGAACTCAGTTAGTAGATCACCTCACTGCTTTCTATAGGGACGGGCTAGATAAGAATACTTTCCCCGAAGATTTTAACCTGGCACACATCACGGTTTTACCGAAACCTGGTAAAGATCCTTTGCTACCTGGGTCGTATCACCCAATTTCGTTGTTGAATTGCGATCTCAAACTATTAGTCAAAATTCTGGCGGAACGTCTCAATATGCTTCTCCCCTATTTAATATCTCCCCATCAAGTAGGTTTTGTGAAGGGTCGTAAGGGGAATGCGAATATCCTTAAACTGATTACAGCTATGAAGGTGTGCAGATCCAGTCATACTCCGGCGTTAGCTGTGGGATTCGACTCGGAGAAAGCATTCGATCGAGTCTCATGGAACTATATGTTTTTTTTGTTGCAAAGGTTGGGGATGGAAGGGCCATTCCTAAACTACGTCGCTCTCCTCTATCGATCCCCAATATCTAGAATCATTGCTAATGGGTATGTCTCTGGGAATGTATCTATATGCCGGGGAGTACGCCAAGGATGCCCCCTATCACCACTCTTGTACATCCTGGCTATAGATCCGTTATTGCGAAAAATTGTTGCGCATCCTAAGATAACAGGGTTTGGGAGCCCGGCACACTCATTTACAGTTGCAGCCTTCGCGGATGATGTCCTGACTTTTGTGCTAAACCCTGAAATTTCCTTACCAGAAGTTTTACGGCTTCAACAAATTTTTGGCACCTTCGCTGGTTTAAAGATTAACCAGGAAAAGCCTGAGGCTGTCGATGCCATCGGGACGGTGCGGAATCAGTGGACAGGTCCGTTCCCCCTCCGATGGGTTGATTCGGGGTTAAAATACTTGGGTATACGAATTCCCATTAACATGGACAAGCTCTATACGGCTAACATCAAACCCTTATTACAACATACCTCTCGCAAACTAGAGAATTGGCAGAACCTACCATTTTCCTTAAGAGGTCGCATACAACTCTTTAAAATGATCATACTTCCTAAATGGTTGTACATACTCCAAATGGTTCCCGTGTGGGTGACTAAACAAGATATGCGTTGTTTTAACGGATCACTCCGTACCTTTTTATGGAGACGGAAAAAGCCAAGGATATCTATGGAGGTTTTATGCAGACCGGTTGGAGAGGGGGGATTGGGCTGCCCTAACCTCCTCTGGTACAATATGGCGTGTAACCTACGCTTGGTAAGAGACTGGATGCTGGCTACGCAAACCTTTGTCCCTTACCAAACTTTAACAGCTTGGTATCAAGTATCGGGGTCAAACCCCCTCATACAGCTTGATCCCAGTCGAGTTCCACCTCATCTAAAATCTCATATATTATTGACCTCCTGTCGCAGGACATGGATACACCTTTTAAAATTCTTTGATATAAGTCCCCGATTAACCCCATTTATTACTATGATACATAATCTCGATTTCCCGCCAGGGAACCATAATTCTACTTTTCATAAATGGTACCTCCAGGGTTTACGATATGTGTACCAATTGTATGATAGTAAAACTGCTCAACCTCAGGAGTTTACGTCTCTACAAAGCAGATACGGGTTGCCCACACAGGACTTGTATGCCTTCCTTCAAATCCAACATTATTTAACTAGTCAACAAAAAATTCTAACTCCCACTCCTGCCTTTCACAAACTTATGGAACTATTCCCTGAGTATCCAACACAGAAAATGAATATTACGTGGTATTATATGATTCTCTCCACACGTGGCCCTCAGACACCTATCCAAAAACTCTATAGGAAGTGGGCGGATTGGCCGGAGTTTAAACTGTCTTATGAAGATTTCAAACAGCTATTTGGGGTAACCAGATATGTAACAGATAATGTCCTCCTACAAGAAACTTTTTATAAATTCCTCTGGAAATTCTTTATTACTCCTGCTAAAGCATACCAGATCTGCTTAGGAGCTACGGATCGTTGCCCAAAATGTAAAACGCAATTAGGCAACTATGTCCATTGCTTTTGGGAATGTCCCGGTATCACCCATTTTTGGGAAGGCGTTGCTCTGTTATGCTCCCAAATTCTGGGACATTCCTTACCTGTAGACCCAAATTTATGGTTATTTGGTTATACGGCACAACTTGCGTGGGATTCCTTGCCACACATAGTGCTTTTTCTGCATAGGGCGGGTTTAATAGGAAAGAAATTGCTTCTGTTGCATTGGCTGACAGAGACCCTTCCTACGGTGGATGCTTGGCTTACTAGAATGATTTGGCTGAACGACCTCCTGCAGTCGATCTCCTGCCGGCGCCATTTTCCGTACGAAAACAATTCGCGGCGGGAAATTGCTCCCTGACCCCTGCTGGACCTCCAGGAACATTTGGCCAGCTTGGGGGGGGCCTCCTGACCCCCACAAGACTTGCCAAAAGTCCAGCAGGGGTCCGGAAGGACCTCCTGCCGTCCAATCGTGTTCGTCTATGGCCGCCGCCATTTTTCGGTGCCATTTTGGAAAATGGCGCCGGCCGAAGACAACAAGATTCAGTAGCAGGAGCCCGTTCCGGACCGCTGCCGTTCCGGACCGCCGCTGGATCCGCAGGTTATTTAAGTCATTTGGGGGGGGTTCGGGAGGGTGGGGGATTTAATTTAAAGGGTCGGGTGTGGGTTTTAGGGGGTTTTAATGTGCCGGTTTTGCGATTTTACGTTTTTTTGATTTTTTACGATTTTTCACAATTTTTCACGATATTTTACCCCCCCAAACGGCAACAATACGATTCCCTCCCCCTCCCAGCCGAAATCGATCGTTAAGACGATCGAGGACACGATTCACATCTCTACTAAGTACCTTGGAGCTCTTTTCTTGCTCTGATGATTTCTCCCCAGAAGTTTCATCAGAATTGATAAGAAAACCCCAATTCTGCAGCCAAAAATAGGCTGCAAATACTTCCCCCATTGACTTTAATGGGAAAACGGAAAACAAATAAAACTAATCAACGAATTGGTTTTTCCCCCTATGAAACTAATGCAACAAATTTGGGTACTGGCAAAACTAAAACCGAATCGAAACACATTTTTTCCTTCTGCACATCCCTATCCTGCAGTTCATTGCTCAGTAGCCATGAATGGACAGAATCCATGCAAGAATTAATTCTGTAAGTTTGCGATGTGATAAATAAACAAATCAAGGATACAGGTACTAGCTGCACTCTAGGGATGTGCAGAGCAAAATTTTATGTTCATATTTTTTATGTCCGAAAGGGGGTCCCACTTGCGGCCAATATGGACATAAAAAAAATCCAATGAGTTGGGTATATGTACATATGTGCAAAAAAAAAATTTAAAACCCCCTCACCCTCCTTAATCCCCCCCCCAGACTTACCACAACTCCCTGGTGATCGAGCGAGGAGTGAGGACGTCATTTCTGCAATCCTTGGCGAGAAGCATGTGACGTCGGTGGCACGTCTGAGTGACGCGGCGCCACGTGATTCCCGGCGAGTTCGCGCCGGACGGCTCGTTCGGCCCAAAAAGAACTTTTGGCCAGCTTGGGGGGGTCAGGAGGCCCCCCCAAGCTGGCCAAAAGTTCTTTTTGGGCCGAACGAGCCGTCCGGCGCGAACGAGCCGGGAATCACGTGACGCCGGCGTCACTCGACGTGCCGCCGACGTCACATGCTTCTCGCCAAGGATTGCAGAAATGGCGTCCTCACTCCTCGCTCCATCACCAGGGAGTTGTGGTAAGTCGGGGGGGGGGGGATTAAGGAGGGTGAGGGGGTTTATATTTTTATTTTGGCTCAACAATCGCGATTTCCCACATATCGAACATATCTATGTTCGATATGTGGGAAATCCGATCGTTTATGTCAAATCAATTTTTTAAGTAAAAAAAAAATATGAGTTGCGTTTTACTAATGCGGTCAATCCGAATGCACACCCCTACTGCACTCCACCAGTTGATGTTTTATTATTCCACAATACACTTTTCAATACTTGATATACCAAGTCATAATTAGATTCTGTAATTCCAAGCTCTCTTTACAGCAACATGATTGCATATCTGTTAATTTGTATCCAAAACAGCTAATATACAGTGAGAAGCCTTGGTGATATAAGTACTTAAATTAGCTTCTCAATATTTAGCAACAAAAACATCTTACGTAGTGGAACCTTTTAGTAACAAAGCTTTGATGCACCTCAGTGTATACTGAGAATCATACTGTAGGCATTCAGAAGAAACTTTTTCATGTAAAAAATGGATATTGAATGCACACTTTTTTGTTCCCTCCCAGAATGAGTGAGGACAAGCAAAAGGATGCTAACAGCAGCTAAGGCCCACAACCAACAAGGAACGTCTCCAGGTGCAGAGATGGCAGTGGGTTCTCAGCTAGAATATACTTAACTGCCACCTAATGCCTGGAATAAGTATTTACATACTAGGCTGAACAGAGAACAAATAAGGTGCCAGTGTGCAAGATGATTCATGAATTATCTATATCTTTCAATTATTGATAAATCTATATAACTATTAAGTTGAGGGTTTGTTTGGGATTTCACTAAAGGAAGGTGGAGGTATGGACTTTTACTATTGTCTAACAGAGGTGGGAGACCAGTTACTGCACCACTGTATTCAGTGCAACATCAATTTAATTGCAGATTGATTGTGCTATTGCCACACAGGATGCAAACTCTTGCAATATTGCTATGCTAACTGGACTTTGTGTATTCAGGATAAACAATGTATTGTGCCAACTATTCTTATAAAGCTCAGTTTTATTAACAGTCTGCACCATGCTGGTCCATATGTAATTTGTGCATAGAGACTTCAGCCCTAATAAATATTCATCACAAGGACACTGATTATTATAAATATGTCAGTTATTGAATATAGTCTGCCAAGCAAATATTAACAATTAATCGATTTCTAAGCATACTTCCCTTTTAACAGACATTTCTAAACAGGAAATACAAATATTGCTTTCATTGGTAATTGTCAACATTCTGAATTTGTTTTGGCCTGGTCAGGTATGGACAAAGCAGGAAATGCTGGAACTATGAATGCAGGGAGTGTGAACAGCAGATCGTCACAGTGTCCAGTGCTATCTATTTGTTCATATTTTGCTATATTATTTGTAGCAACAGATATTTTTTATCCATTTATTTTCTTATGTTCATTAACTCAATCATCTAGTTACACCATTGTGGAGAAGGGAAGCTGTAGTATATTTTGTGGAAAGTGATTAGTGACCATTAAAGATATTATCTCAAAGATATTTTTAGAGACATGTGGAGTGTTTTTTCTTTTTGTGGAATCTTATTGGTTAATGTATAGAGGCCCTGGAAATAGTTCTAGAAGCCTGTGCTAGTGACATTAAAGCCTAAGGGCCTGTTTTTAAAAAGCATTAACACAAAGTTTAAATACACTTTACTCAAGTAAATGGATTTTGAAAATTGCTACATTATACGCCATTGAATTTTCCATAGTATTTCCTCGCATAAATGCACTTTACATGCATAAATGGTTTTTGAAAATTGCTATGATAGTAGTTACATTTACATAAGTAAATCCTTTTGAAAATTCACCTGTAAGAGCATTTCCCCAATGGCCTGCTTGACTGAACAAAGATGGTCCAGAAAGCATAATTATAATGCCAAATCAAGGCAAAGCAGAGTTGCTTACCTGTAACAGGTATTCTCCAATGACAAAAGGATGTCAGTCCTCACACATAGGTGACACCATCGGATGAAGCCTGGCCTGGTACTTTGATCTCAAAGATTCTAGAGCTTTCAAACATGACATACTGAGCATCTATCCAATGGTGTTACCCTGCTTGTCCATTGAGAATAAAATGTTAGAAAGGTCATAAACTCCATTCTTAGGCAGCAAGACTACACGGAGGGAAGAACAGAAGTTTCTTACAGGGTATCCCACATCCTTCCCAATTTAATCTACCAGCAAAAGTGTATTGTAGTCACCTTGCTAATGATGTGAAGAAATATATCAAATTCTACTTAATTTTATTTATTTTTCAATATTTTCATAATGGCATAAACTGAAGTAACCTCATTTATGTACTGAGTGTTGCATAACCTTTGTCTCCTCCACTGGATTATCCCACTAATATAATTTTTGTACCATTTTGTAGGCCATTCAATTTGGAATTTAATAGTGCCCTACATATTACTTAAATTTATTATTTATGGCTGGAATGCACGATAGCAAAAAATAGCATCAGATTGATCGTATTAAGGGGTAGATTTTCAAATAGCGCGAATTGGCTTACTTTTGCTGGCGCATCAGGCGCAAGCAAAAGTAAGCTGGATTTTAGTAGATACGCGCGGAGCCGCGCATATCTACTAAAAACCTGGATCGGCGCGCGCAAGGCTATTGATTTTGTATAGCCGGCGCGCGCCGAGCTGCGCAGCCTACCCCCGTTCCCTCCGAGGCCGCTCCGAAATCGGAGCGGCCTCGGAGGGAACTTCCTTTTGCCCTCCCCTCACCTTCCCCTCCCTTCCCCTACCTAACCCACCCACCCGGCCCTGTCTAAGCCCCCCCCTTACCTTTGACCTTTGTCGGGGGATTTACGCCTCCCGGAGGGAGGCGTAAATCCCCGCGCGCCAGCGGGCCTCTTGCGCGCCGGGACGCGACCTGGGGGCGGGTACAGAGGGCGCGGCCACGCCCCTGGACCGCCCCGGGCCGTAGCCACGCCCCCGTACCCGCCCCCAAAACGCTGCCGACACGCCCCGAAAACGCCGCTGCGCTCGGTCCCGCCCCCCGACACGCCCCCTCCGAAAACCCCGGGACTTACGCGAGTCCTGCGCGCGCCGGTAGGCCTATGTAAAATAGGCTCACCGGCGCGCAGGGCCCTGCTCGCCTAAATCCGCCCAGATTTGGGCGGATTTAGGCGAGCAGGGCTCTGAAAATCCGCCCCTAAGTGTATTGCATTTCATGAGGTGCATGATACTGGAGCAACCTTTATTACAAAAAAGTGGATTGACAAAAAATGAGGTCAAAGCAAAAGCTGGGTCCAGATGGCATGGGGTAAATCTGTCGACAAGTGTTTTACAGAATTTGGTGATGGTCAACCAATAAAATTGTCTCAAGAATGCCAAAAAATTATTGGAAATTACAGAAACAAGCAGAAAAAAAGCTGTTACCTCGCTCGTTTTAAAGCTGTTTTGCAAGCTAATGGTGGGCACATCAGCTATTAAATGTTGTTTAATATCATTTTGAATCCTGATCAAAATGGTATATTGCATGTTTCTATCAGATTTCTGATACAATACAGTATATTTAGGTTTGGAAAAAGAACCTGTTATAGTCACCGGTCACGGGCGGCCGTGACCGGTACCCCTACCTTGCCTCCCGATGACGGGGCCGCCGCCGCCGCTGCCGCAGCCGCAGTCGAGAGACGCGCCAGGGTCGGCCCCCGGCGTGCTCTGTCCTCCTTAGACCCAGGCGCGAGGTTCCACGGGGATTCCGGTGGGGGAAACGCTCCTCGGGCCTTCCCTGGCAGCGTCTGGCTGCTCTGCCAGGCCCTGCGGGATGCAGCTTGCCGGCTCTCTCCTTAGGCGAGAGGCCACGCCTCCTGGGGAGATTTAAAGGGGCCTCGTCCCCTAAATTGATATCACCTGTTCCTAATGGGCTAGGCCCAGAATACTACTTAAGGAGACTGCCCCAGTCACTCCTTGACTTGGCAACGAATCTGCTCGCTCCGGTGAGTTTCCTGGTGCCTCTGGTTCCTGGTTCCTGCTTCTTCTCGGACGTATCATCGGTGAGTGACTTCAGACTTACAAGCGGTGATCCCTCGGTGTGTGACTTCGGACTGGTAAGCGGCGACTCTCTGGTACTCGTCCTCGGAGTCATTCCAGACCATCAATCTTCAAGGGCCCACCTAAGTCCCAGCGGCCCGGGTCCCTACGAGCTCCTCCCGGGGGGGGGCACGTGCTTCCAGTGATGAAAATCCAGTTGGCCCTTGCACCAACCTCACGCCTCTTCGACCTCTCAAAGATCCACCTAAGTCCCAGCGGTCCGGGTCCCTACGGGCTCCTCCCGGGGGGGGGGGGGGGGGGGGGGCCGCGGATTTCCAGTGGCGAAGATCCAGTTGGCCCTTGCTCCGACTTCACGCCTCTTCGCCCTCTCAAGGGCCCATCTGAGTCTCCAGCAGCGAAGATCCATCCAGCCCCAACTTCTCTTCCGCCTCGCCACCCGACGGGGGAACCTTAGGAGCCATCTCCTAACGGCCATACCAAACTCCCGTCTGTCCAAGGGTTCACGTCCCTCCTGGTCATAACAGAACCTTTTTGGTTTTTATATGAGGTTATCTTATAGATAGATATTTAAAATATAAATATACTTACAAGGGAAAATGTATAAATCCACAAAATTAAGGGAAAAGAACAGGTGATCCAAGGATAGAAATACACATGGGCTTAATCTTCTGTGTTGAATCAGGTGTAAAATACTTCAACATCGTTACAGAAAGTGGCAAACCTGTCCTCTTTATCATATTGCAGTGAAGGAGAAATTACTACTTCCCTGATAATTTTCTTTTCTTTAATGAAGACGGGTTAATCCACACCAGGGGGTTATGCAGATGGAGATGGAGCAAAGCTGATGTCACAGTATATATACCCCTGCACTGACATCAGCCCACCAATATTTTCTGTAAAAGCCAACTGTGGACAACTGAACAATTCATGATCATAACTATTAACAGAAAACCATTCAAACACTCAGATAACAGGAAGACATGGAGTTCAGACAAGGAGTGTAATATCACTAATCTAGGGCCTGGATCTCACACTTGCCACTCTCACACAGCCACTCAGGAGGACAATATCACCACCATCCAGCAGCCAAGGGCAGGAAGGTGGATTAACCTATCTTCATTAAAGAAAAGAAAAATATCAGGTAAGTAGTAATTTCTCCTTTCTTAGCATTCAGACAGGTTAATCCACACCAGTGGGATGTACCAAAGCTACACTTGAACTATTACGAGAGTGGATCCTTGGCCGGCGGCGTAGGGAACCAATGGGGAGGAGCCCCAGAGTGCCCTTCCATTGGCAGGTGAGGCTATAGGAGACCTGAGACTCCTCACGACCTTCACCACTACCAGCCCTCGTTCCCTGCAGGTTGAGCCCTTGGGTACCAGGGCCGGCTGGACTTATGTGAGGTCTCAGGCCGGTGGTGAACTAGAGTCTGCGGGCAAGGATGTAGGCAGAGGGCATACCTCATAGCTAAGCTGGCAAGGGTCTTGGCAGGCAGCGTATCTCGTAGTCAGGTAGACAAGGGTCTTGGCAGGCAGCGTATCTCGTAGTCAGGCAGGCAAGGGTCTTGGCAGGTGGCGTATCTTGTAGTCAGGCAGGCAAGGGTCTTGGCAGGTGGCGTATCTTGTAGTCAGGCAGGCAAGGGTCTTGGCACGGAGAAGCAGAAGACAGGAAATAGGTAAGACGATGGCAGATCCAAACAGGAACTGGAGCCAGGAGTAGCCAAGGCATGGCCTGAGAAGCAGGCCCTGGCTTAAATACCTGCAGGTTTGGGAGGAGGAGTCCGGGCCCCTCCCACGATGACCCCTGAAAAGGGGTCAGTTGACACGCGCGCGCCTGGGAAGCCTGGGATCAGGAGGATGGCCAGAGCAGGAGCCGCCAGCGTGCTTTCCTGCATGCGGCTTAGGCATGGCAATCCAGAGGGAGGGCTGCTGTGTGGCTCCCCAGCTGTGACCACCGGCTGAAGTGAGGTTCCCATGTCTGAGGAAGTGGAGTCGGCTGAGCCGGTAGCTGGCTGCGGTCCCGTTAGGCCGACGTTCGCAACAGCACCCCCTCCTCTAAGCCCCCTCCCCGAGGGTTTTGGTTTCTTGGGATGATCCCGGTGAAACTGCTTGATCAAGTCTTTATCAAGATGTTGGTAGAGGGTTCCCACAAATTTTCTTTAGGACCAAAGCCTTCCCAAGCAAGCAGGTACTCCCACTTGCGCCCCCGTCTCCAGACATCTAGGACCTCGTGTACCTGGTAAGTGGTATCTTCTTCCGTGGACAGAGGTAGAATCTCAGGTATCTTTCTGGAAGGTGAAGACAGAACTAAGGGTTTTAGTATAGAGGTATGGAAAGCATTATGGATTTTCAAGGAGGCTGGCAAGCAGAGTTAATAGGTCACCGAGCCCAGTTGCCGAAAGATTGAGAAGGGACCAATGTAGCGAGGTGTAAGTTGCATGGAAGGTACCCATAACCGGATAAACTGGGTTCTAAGCCAAACCTTTTGGCCAGGTTGATATTGAGGTCCAGCACGGCGATGGCGATCTGCAAATTTCTTGGCTGAACTACAGGCTTTGAGGAGCATCTTACACACCTGTGTCCACAGGTTTTTCAGCTCCTGTCTGTCATCTGGGCAGCCGGCGAGGGCACAGGAAGTGGTAATGGAATAGGAGGAAGTGGCTACTTGCCATAGACTGGAATGGGGAAGCCCCCGTGGCAGTGCAGGGATGAGAATTGTGTGAGAATTCAGCCCATGGGAGTAGTTCAGCCTAATCGTCTTGACGGGCATTGATGTATATTTGCAAAAATTGTTTAAGGGAGCGTTTCGTCCTCTCTTCCTGGCCATTAGCCTGTGGGTGGTAGGCTGAAGTGAGATCCAGAATGACGCGGAATTTCTTACAGAGACTTTGCCAATACTTGGCGGTGAATTGTGGGCAACAGTCTGAGGAAATATGCTGGGGTAGGCCGTGGAGTCGAAAAACATGCTGGATAAAAAGTTGTGCTAGACGTGGAGCTGAAGTAAGAGAGGGAAGAGCCACAAAGAGGGCCATCTTGGAAAATCAATCCACGGTGACCCAGATGACCGTGTTCCCTCCGGAGGGAGGTAGGTCCACCAGAAAGTCTGTTGAAAGGTGTGTCCAGGGTTCACTAGATGGAGGCAGAGGCTGGTGCAGGCCCCAGGGTTTGCCCATGGGTGCTTTTTGTTGGGCACAGGTTGGGCAGGAGTCCACATAGGTGTGAACATCCGAATGCATACCGGGCCACCAGTAGTAGTTTAACAGGTGTGCCAGAGTTCTTGCTCATCCGAGGTGTCCAGCAGAAGGACAATTGTGACCCCAAGCCAAGACTCAGTTCCGAAGCCTGTGTGGCACCACCGTGTTCTCTACGGGAACCGTCTAGGTGGCTGAAAGGATAACACGTGCAGGATCAATGATGTGGCTCACATTATCGGGTGTCTCTTCTGGGTAGAAGGACCATGAAAGAGCATCTGCACGTTGGTTCTTGGAGGCAGGATAATAACACAGCTCAAAATCAAAGCACGAGAAGAAGAGGGCCCAACGGGCCTGGCTGGGGTTGAGGTGCCGCACCTGGTGCAGGTGCTCTAAATTCTTGTGGTCAGTATAGATTGTTATACATGCTGAGCACCCTCGAGCCACTGGCGCCACTCTTTGAAGGCCATTCTGAAAGCAAAGAGCTCTTGATCACCTATCGTATAATTCCATTGAGCTGGAGTGAACTTCTTGGAAAAGAAGGCATTGGGACATACCTATCCGGCTGAATCGAGTTGACTTAAAACAGTCTCAACTCCTTCAGAGGAGGCGCCTACTTCCAGAATGAAGGGCAGACGAGGATCCAGATGGCGGAGACAGGAGTGATGCAAAAAGGCCTGTTTTAAGGCCTGAAAGGCTTCCTCAGCCTCAGCAGGTGAGTCTTTTACCAGAGCTCCTTTACGGGTTAAACTGGTCAGGGCCAGGCGGCAGTAATTCTTGATGAAGCTTTGGTAGTGGTTGGCAAAGCCTAAGAAGTGTTGAAGACTGCGTAGGCCTGTCGGCCGGGGCCAATCCAGAATACTTTTCCTCTTGGCTGGGTCCATTTTGAATCCCTGGTTGGACACTATATAGCCCAAGAAGGGCAGTGAAGTCTTCTCAAAGACGCATTTCTCTAATTTTGCATAGAGATTGTTCTCTCTCAAGAGCTTCAGGACTTGACATACATGCTGTCGATGAGTTTGCAGGTTCTTGGAATATATCAAAATGTCGTCCAGATAAACGACTACTCGTAATGGCCGCTTCTTGTGTTAAATGCCATCTTCCATTCGACACCCTCCTTGATTCAGACGAGATTGTACGCACCTCGCAGATTTAATTTAGAAAAGACCTGGGCCCCCTGTAGGCGGTAAAAGAGCTCCGTTATAGGAGGCAAGGGGTAGCGGTCCTTAATTGTAATCGCATTCAGGCCATGAAAGTCAATACAGGGCTGGAGAGACCCATCCTTTTTCCCCACGAAAAAGAAACCGGCTCCAGCCGGTGATTTGGAAGGATGGATGAACCCATTCTGGAGGTTTTCCCGGATATAGTCTGTCATGGCTTGGGTCCTGATTCCGAGAGCGGGTATACTCTGCCATGAGGAGGTGTAGAAACCAGAATCAAGTTGATAGCACAGTTCGATTGCCATGGGGCGCAAGGTGCTAGCTGCTTTCTTAGAGAATACATCAGCAAAGTGAGCATATTAGAGATGTGAATCGTTTTCCATATCGTCTTAAGGATAGAAATCGTGTGGCAGGAGAAGAAAATCGTGTTTGGCACGATTATTTTGTTGAAAAATCGTTAAAAATCGTTTTTTCCAATTAGTGCGCACTAACTCCCCGTTAGTGCGCACTAACTCGAGTTAGTGCGCACTAACTCAAAATGATACAAATAGACACTTTCCAGGTCACTGAAGGTCAGTTAGGAATGAATATGTGTTCCTATTGGCTGGCAGCCCTCTTATCTATTGATGTTACCAAGGTTACCACTGAGGTGATGGTTGGGGGGATGGGAAATGGAACTGGAAACTCATGAACACCAACAGAAAATGAAACAAAGTGTTCACACTTCCCAGGTCAGTAAAGGTCACTTAGGAATGAATATGTATTCCTATTGGCTGGCTGTGCTCTTATCTATTGATGTTACCAAGGTTACCACTGAGGTAATGGTTGGGGGGATGTGAAATGGAAACAGTTGGAAGCTTGACATGTGATGATCAGCACTCACGTGACTAGAACTTCTTTGTTTATTATTTTTGTTAGCAGACACGTGCATGTTGAATTTGCCAATCACTGTGCATTTTAGAAAGGTGGTCCTGGCTGGAACTGTACACAGTTCAAATATATGTAATTGATTGTTGGTAAGTGTATTTTTTAAGTAGCCACACTGGCACAAGTATGTTTACTTTTCCTCCTACTTAACTCACTAGCTCAGCTTTGTAAGAAGGGCTTCTCTGCTTGAGTGAGGGTCAGGCAGCTCCCCCCTGTCTGTGAAGCCAGCCTCTCACTAGTAATGCAGGGAGGGAGCTGTCTCAGACTTCACCATCCTCCTCCCCCCCCCCCTCACCCACACACCATTCACTAGCTGGGACATGGGGGAAGTCAGGAGTGAGGGTCAGGCAGCTCCCCCCTGTCTGTGAAGCCAGCCTCTCACTAGTAATGCAGGGAGGGAGCTGTCTCAGACTTCACCATCCTCCCCCCCCTCACCCACACACCATTCACTAGCTGGGACATGGGGGAAGTCAGGAGTGAGGGTCAGGCAGCTCCCCCCTGTCTGTGAAGCCAGCCTCTCACTAGTAATGCAGGGAGGGAGCTGTCTCAGACTTCACCATCCTCCCCCCCCCCCTCACCCACACACCATTCACTAGCTGGGACATGGGGGAAGTCAGGAGTGAGGGTCAGGCAGCTCCCCCCTGTCTGTGAAGCCAGCCTCTCACTAGTAATGCAGGGAGGGAGCTGTCTCAGACTTCACCATCCTCCCCCCCCCCCTCACCCACACACCATTCACTAGCTGGGACATGGGGGAAGTCAGGAGTGAGGGTCAGGCAGCTCCCCCCTGTCTGTGAAGCCAGCCTCTCACTAGTAATGCAGGGAGGGAGCTGTCTCAGACTGGTATCAGGGTTAGGGCACTGTGTGCAGGAAGATCACAACACTCCTGGTATTAATAGGGATAGGGCACTGTAAGAGATGACTGTAGTAGATTGAATAAAGATCTGATGTTTCTGCTCTCCTCACACCAAACAAAAACAACACACAAGCAGAGAAGCCCTTCTTACAAAGCTGAGCTAGTGAGTTAAGTAGGAGGAAAAGTAAACATACTTGTGCCAGTGTGGCTACTTAAAAAATACACTTACCAACAATCAATTACATATATTTGAACTGTGTACAGTTCCAGCCAGGACCACCTTTCTAAAATGCACAGTGATTGGCAAATTCAACATGCACTAGCATTTCAGGTGCCTGCTAACAAAAATAATAAACAAACAAGTTCTAGTCACGTGAGTGCTGATCATTACATTACTTTTTTTGTCAAGCTTCCAACTGTTTCCATTTCACATCCCCCCAACCATTACCTCAGTGTTAGCCTTGGTAACATCAATAGATAAGAGCACAGCCAGCCAATAGGAATACATATTCATTCCTAAGTGACCTTTACTGACCTGGGAAGTGTGAACACTTTGTTTCATTTTCTGTTGGTGTTCATGAGTTTCCAGTTCCATTTCCCATCCCCCCAACCATCACCTCAGTGTTAGCCTTGGTAACATCAATAGATAAGAGCACAGCCAGCCAATAGGAATACATACATACATATTCATTCCTAAGTGACCTTTACTGACCTGGGAAGTGTGAACACTTTGTTTCATTTGCTGTTGGTGTTCGTTAGTTTCCAGTTCCATTTCCCATCCCCCCAACCATCACCTCAGTGGTAACCTTGGTAACATCAATAGATAAGAGGGAAGCCAGCCAATAGGAACACATATTCATTCCTAACTGACCTTCAGTGACCTGGAAAGTGTTTATTTGTATCATTTTCAGTTAGTGCGCACTAAATCGAGTTAGTGCGCACTAACGGGGAGTTAGTGCGCTCTAACTCCCGTTAGTGCGCACTAACACGATTTAACGATTTTTAACGATAAATCGTTAGAATTTCTATTGTATCGTGTTCTATAACGATTTAAGACGATATTAACATTATCGGACGATAATTTTAATCGTTGAAAAACGATTCACATCCCTAGAGCATATTGAGGCGGGAGCCCTGCCAGAACTTTAGAGCTAGGCTCAGGAGAAAGCTCGCCAGAAGCCAGGAAAGATTTAGGATAGCAGGAGGAACTCCAGTGGTTGACTCGGAGAGATGTCCAGTCGATCTGAGGATTTTGCTGCTGCAACCATGGGATACCTAGAACCACTGGGTGAATGGCCTTCTGTATGACATAGAAGGAGAGGTGCTCACGATGCCCAGATTCTGCAAGGCACTCTAGCGGAAGGGTTGTATGGGTGATCTGACCAGGCAAGGGCTCTCCGTGGATTGTTGAGAGAATCAGTGGAACAGGACAAGGCTGAGTGAGAATCAATAATTGGTCCACGATCACTTGCATGAGAAAATTCCCACCAGCCCCTGAATCCACCAGAGCCAGGGTAGGAAGGCTGCAGTCTTGGAAGGTCAGAGTCACCAGCAAGGTGAGTGGAGAGACAGGAGCAGTTAGACCTAGGGTCACCCTCCAGTGACTCCTAGGCCCTGGAGTTTACCAGCCGCACTGGACATTGGACCAGGAGATGTCCAGAACCCCCACAAGAGGCAGAGACCTGAATGGCACTGCCTTTGGCGTTCCTCTGGTGACAAGGGACCACGGCCCTGTTGCATGGGCTTGTCTGGGGAGGCCTCAGAGGAGGGCTGTGGGGAGGCGCTTGGTGAGATAGGGCGAGGTTAAGGAGCTCCAGTGGTACGTCATTTAGATCCTGCAAACTCGATGTACCTCTTCCAGAGACAGTGGTCAGTTCTTCTGGCCCAGTCAATTAATGTGTCTAGCATTCTTGGAAGGTCGTGGGCTGCAAGCTCGTCTTTGATCTTAGGGGAAAGTGCTGCTGAGGCCAGCGAGCCAGAAGGTGGAGCGGCCTGGACAGAGGTGGCAGCCACAGAATCCAAGCGGGCATTGAGATGCATTGAGATGCTCCATAGAAGCCACCAGGATCTTCTGCTGTTCCAGGACTCTTTGGGCCAGCCCAGGAATTGACTGCAAGGCAGGAGCCTCAGCCGGATCCATGGCCTTGCCTAGCTATTACAAGAGTGGATCCTTGGGCTGGAGGAGTAGGGAACCAATGGGGAGGAGCCCCAAAGGGCCCTTCCGACAGCAGGCGAGGCTATAGGAGACCCGAGAACTCTCAGGACCTTCACCACTACCAGCCCTCGTTCCCTGCAGATTGAACCCTTGGGTACCAGGGCCGGCTGGACTTACGTGAGGTCTCAGGCAGGTGGTGAACTAGAGTCTGCAGGCAAGGACGTAGGCAGAAGGCGTACCTCGTAGCAAAGCTGGCAAGGGTCTTGGCAGGCAACATATCTTATAGACAGGCAGGCAAAGTCTTGGCAGGCAGCGTTGTTGTAGTCAGGCAGGCAAGGGTCTTGGCAGGCAGCGTATCTCGTAGTCAGACAGGCAAAGGTCTTATAGAAATGAAATGACGGCAGAAGAAGACCAAACGGCCCATCCAGTCTGCCCAGCAAGCTTCACACATTTTTTTTCTCATACTTATCTGTTTCTCTTAACTCTTTGGTTCTATTTTCCTTCCACCCCCGCCATTAATGTAGAAAGCAGTGATGGAGCTGCATCCGAGTGAAATATCAAGCTTGATTAGTTAGGGGTAGTAGGGGTAGTAACCGCCGCAATAAGCAAGCTACACCCATGCTTATTTGTTTTACCCAGACTATGTTATTCAGCCCTTATTGGTTGTTTTTCTTCTCCCCTGCCGTTGAAGCAGAGAGCTATGCTGGATATGCGTGAACTATTAGTTTTACTTCTCCCCTGCCGTTGAAGCAGGGAGCTATGCTGGATATGCGTGAAATATTAGTTTTACTTCTCCCCTGCCAGAGCTATGCTGGATATGCGTGAAGTATCAGTTTTTCTTCTCCCCTGCCGTTGAAGCATAGTGACATAGTGAGGGCAAAGGTAGCGCCGGCGAGATTTTGAAGATTGGCAATATGGCCCGCGTGCAGGAGGTCGCTCCTGGACCCCCGCTGGACTTTTGGCAAGTCTTGTGGGGGTCAGGAGGCCCCCCCCCCAAGCTGGCCAAATGTCCCTGGGGGTCCAGCGGGGGTCCGGGGGCGATCTCCAGCAGGCATGACGTCGGGAGCCAGGAAACAAAATGGCGCCGGCGCTACCTTTGCCCTGTCACATGATAAGGGCAAAGGGCCACCAGCGCCATTTCTCAACACAGCCGTGGCCAGAGAGAGAGAGAGGGAGATCGCGTCAGGACCCCCCACTGGACCCCAGATAATTTAAAACATTTGGGGGGGGGTTTGGGAGGGTGGGGGATTTCTTTTAAAGGTTCGGAGTGGGTTTTAGGGTTTTTTTGGTGTGCCGGTTTTCTCGCGCCCTATTTAACGATACAATACAAATGCCCCTGACTATAAATCGGGGGCATTTGTATTGTATCTGCACTCTAACAATTTTGGACGATTTTAAAATTATCTGACGATAATTTTAATCGTTCAAAAACGATTCACATCCCTAGTATCTGCCAGAAAATCCAGAACCAGATTTAGACTCCACAAGGACACCAGCAACTGCAAGGGGGGGATGAAGATGCTTCACCCCTTTTAAGAACTGGACCACATTTGGATGGGCTGATAAGGGTTCACCATTCATGTGACCTCAGAGCCACCACCTGTACCTTCAAGGAATTAAGTGCCAAGCCCTTAAACATTCCATCCTGCAAAAAATGCAAACTGAGCGGGATTTTAACTGAAAAAGGATGAACCCCTCGTTCCTCACACCAAGCCTCAAACATTTGCAGGCCCGAACATAGGCTAAGGAAGTAGAGAACTTTTGTGCTTGAAGCATGGTGGAAATCTCAGGGAAAAGCCCCGTGGCCCTAACTGATGATGTCATTGCCTCATTGCTCCTATAGCCCTATAAAAAGGCTCAGCTTCCACTCCTCAGGGCCTTCACATCAGATCTTCATGGTTGTCCATGGCTTTTTCTGTCCGACAAGGTCTTCTGTGGTCTGCTGCTGTCCAGATGGTTTTGTGTTCCTCGTTAGATATTCCTGGATGTTCCTGTTCTCTGTGGATATTCCTGTTTTTCACAGGAGCTGCTTCGTCACCAGTCTGTTGCCCTGATGTTCCGTGTTTCCAGCATTCTGTTGCAGAGATAGACCCTTACCCCAAGGTGGAGTTGCCGCTACCCATTGGGAAACCCCCAGAGATCTCCACCATCGGCAGGTGAAGCAGAAAGGTAAGTGGAGGTCAAATGGAGCTTTGTCAATACTAGAGATGTGAATCGGAACCGGAATCAGTTCGGTTCCGGTTCCGATTCAAATCTTATAATTTTTATCGTCCGGCCCGATTGTTTTTTTGTTTATCGGCTGCGCCCGATCCGATAAACAAAAAACCCACCCTGACCCTTTAAAACTGACCCCTTAGCCTCCCCCACCCTCCCGACCCCCCCCCCCCCCCCCCAAAACGTTTTAAAATTACCTGGTGGTCCAGTGAGGGTGCGGGGAGCAATCTCCCGCTCTCGGGCCATCGGCTGTGCTAATAAAAATGGCGCCGATGGCCCTTTGCCCTTACCATGTGACAGGGTATCCGTGCCATTGGCCGGCCCCTGTCACATGGTAGGAGCACTGGATGGCAGGCGCCATCTTTAAAAATGGCGCCGACCATCCAGTGCTCCTACCATGTGACAGGGGCCGGCCAATAGCACGGATACCCTGTCACATGGTAAGGGCAAAGGGCCATCGGTGCCATTTTTATAAGCGCAGCCAACGGCCCGAAAGCAGGAGATTGCTCCCCGCACCCCCACTGGACCACCAGGTAATTTTAAAATGTTTTTGGGAGGATCGGAAGGGTGGGGGAGGCTAAGGGTCGGGGTGGGTTTTTGTTTATCGGGCCATCAGCACCATTTTTATTAGTGGCAGCCAATGGCCCGAGAGGGGGCGATCAGTCCCGGGGATTCCACTGGACCACCAGGTGATTTTAAAATATTTTGGGGGGGTTTGGGAGGGTGGGGGAAGGTAAGGGATTAGTTTTAAAGGGTCGGGTGGGTTTAGGGGTTGTTTTGGTGTGCCGGTTTTCCCGCCCCCCCCCCCCCCAAATAACTCCCGTTAGTGGACACAAACCCGATTAACGATTGTTCATGATAAATTGGGGGAATTTCTATTGTATCGCACTCTAACGATTTTTGATGATTTAAAAAATATCGGACGATATTTTAAATCGTCAAAAAACGATTCACATCCCTAGTCAATACCAGCCCTCATCCCAGCAGGTTGAGCCCTTGAGTACTGGGGCCAGCTGGTCTTAGGCGGACCTAAGAACATATGAACATGCCATACTGGGTCAGACCAAGGGTCCATCAAGTCCAGCATCCTGTTTCTAACAGTGGCCAATCCAGGCCATAAGAACCTGGCAAGTACCCAAAAACGAAGTCTGTTCCATGTTACTGTTGCTAGTAATAGCAGTAGCTATTTTCTAAGTCAACTTAATTAATAGCAGGTAATGGACTTCTCCTCCAAGAACTTATCCAATCCTTTTTTAAACACAGCTACACTAACTGCACTAACCACATCCTCTGGCAACAAATTCCAGAGTTTAATTGTGCATTGAGTGAAAAAGAACTTTATCCGATTAGTTTAAATGTGCCACATGCTAACTTAATGGAGTTCCCCCTAGTCCTTTTATTATCCGAAAGAGTAAATAAGCAATTCACATTTACACGTCCTACACCTCTCATGATTTTAAAACCTCTATCATATCTCCCTTCAGCCTTCTCTTCTCCAAGCTGAAAAGACCTATCCTCTTTAGTCTTTCCTCATAGGGGAGCTGTTCAATTCCCTTTATCATTTTGGTCGCCCTTCTCTGTACCTTCTCCATCGCAACTTTATATTTTTTGAGATGTGCGACCAGAATTGTACACAGTATTCAAGGTGTGGTATCACCATGGAGACATACAGAAGCATTATGACATTTTCTGTTTTATTCACCATTCCCTTTCTAATAATTCCCAACATTCTGTTTGCTTTTTTGACTTCCACAGCACATTGAATTGATGATTTCAATGTGTTATCCACTATGATGCCTAGATCTCTTTCTCGGATGGTAGCTCCTAATATGGATACTAACATTGTGTAACTATAGCATGGGTTATTTTTCCCTATATGCAACATCTTGCAGTTATGAACATTAAATTTCATCTGCCATTTTGATGCCCAATTTTCCAGTCTCACAAGGTCTTCCTGCAATTTATCACAATCTGCTTGTGATTTAACTACTCTGAACAATTTTGTATCATTTGCAAATTTGATTACCTCACTCGTCGTATTTCTTTCCAGATCATTTATAAATATATTGAAAAGTACGCATTCCAATACAGATCCCTGAGGCACTCCACTGCCCACTCCCTTCCACTGAGAAAACTGTCCATTTAATCCTACTCTCTGTTTCTTGTCTTTTAGCTAGTTTGTAATCCACAAAAGGACATCACCACCTATCCCATGACTTTTTAATTTTCCAACAAGCCTCTCATGAGGAACTTTGTCAAATGCCTTCTGAAAATCCAAAAACATTACATCTACCAGTTCACCTTTATCTACATGTTTATTAAGTCCTTCAAAAAAGTGGAGCAGATTTGTGAGGCAAGAATTGCCTTGGGTAAAGCCATGCTGACTTTGTTCCATTAAACCATGTCTTTCTATATGTTCTGTGATTTTGGTATTTAGAACACTTTCCACTATTTTTCCTGGCACTGAAGTCAGGCTAACCGGTCTGTAGTTTCCCCGACCGCCCCTGGAGCCCTTTTTAAATACTGGGGTTACATTAGCCACCCTCCAGTCTTCGGGTGCAATGGATGATTTTAATGATAGGTTACAAATTTTTACTAATAGGTCTGAAATTTCATTTTTTAGTTCCTTCAGAACCCTGGGGTATATACCATCCTGTCCAGGGGATTTACTACTCTTCAGTTTGTCAATCAGGCCTACCAAATCTTTTTGGTTCACCGTGATTTTGTTCAGTCCATCTGAATCATTACCCATGAAAACCTTCTCTAATATGGGTAACTCCCCAACATCCTCTTCAGTAAACCCTGAAGCAAAAAAATCATTTAATCTTTCCTCGATGGCCTTATCTTCTCTAATTGCGCCTTTAACCCCTCAATCATCTAACAATCCAACTGACTCCCTCACACTTTTTACCTTTGCAGCTGCTCCTTTCAGTTTTTTTCTAACTATTTTTCTCATTTTATCAAAGTTTCCCTTTGGAAAGTTTGGCAAGAGAGCCGTGGGTTTGCTTACTGTCCCCCTTCCAGTCATTAATTCAAATTTGATCATATTATGATCACTATTGCCAAGCGGCCCAACCACCGTTATCTCTCACCAAATCCTGTGCTCCACTGAGAATTAGATCTAAAATTGCTCTCTCTCTTGTCGGTTCCGCAAGGTTAATCCCGTGCAGGGTGCTCAAGGCAGGGAGCCAGGAATCAGAGGAGACACAAGGTCCAATGAAGCTTTTATGACCATCGGCTGCAGGTGGCCGCGACTAACCCAACTCACGTTATGTACTGCCCTGCTCTCCTCACGAGGTGAGCTCGCGGCTGTGGCTAGCCGCTACCGCCGCATACCTCCTGGCTCTCAAGACTCCTAATAGCGGCTGGGTCGCCGCCAATCTGCACGCCAAATCCGAACCTTCCTAGGCCGTGCGCGCGCCACTGGGCCTTCCTTTAAAGGCCCAATGGTGGGAACCTCAGAGGTGTCCCTAACTGATGACATCACAAGCTGGGGAGTTATAAGCACCTCCTTTGGCCTATGCTAACCGACTTGGCAACAAGTTCCTTCGCCTTGCTGGTGCTTGTTCCTGTCTCCCCTGGACCCATGGTTCCTGGCTTGGATCTCCACCTGCTGTTCTGGACTCTGGCTCAGGTACCTGCTCCTCGGGGGCCTGTTTGTGCTTCCTTTAGGTGACGGTCTCCAGGCTTCCCTGCTCCTCAGGGTAGCCCCTGCGCTCCTCACCAGAGGTCCTGCCTGCTGGCTTCCCTGCTCCTCGGGGTTGCCTCAAGAACTTCCTATTAGAGATCCCTTCTCAATGCTCTCCTTCTCCTTGGGGCAGTGTCTACCTTACCATACCGGAGACTTTGACTCTTCACTTCTCCGCCCCTCGGGGTAGCCTCTACGTCACCTTATCTGAGACTTTACTCTACACTTTCCCGCTCCTTGGTGCAGTGCCTACGTCTCTACACCAGTGCCTTTACCATATACTTCCCCGCTCCTCGGGGCAGTGCCCACGTTTCTTCAACAGTGACTTGCTCTACGCATCCCCGCTCCTCGGGGCAGCCTATGTCACTACATCTGAGACTTGACTCTGTGCTTCCCCGCTCCTTGGGGCAGCCCCTACGTCATCACACCAGAGGCTGTCACAATGCTGTACAACCCCTCGGGACAGTCTCTGCATCACGCCTCCAGAAGATCCGGTCTTCACGCTCCCCACTGCTCGGGGCCTGCCTAAAACTCCTCTGTCTCGGAGGTTCTTGCTCTGGTGCATTGTATCTTCAGTCCTGCCTGAGTACTGTAACTCCTCTGAACTGTGCCTCTTCATCCCGCTTATCAGGGAGCCTCACAGTATATCTCAGTGCAGGTACCTGCGATCACGTGGCAGTGATGCAGGACATTCTCTCTCTACTGAACTACAGTCATGTCCCCTGCTGCAGCTGACCTCACCTCCCGACGGTGAGAACCTGTGGGGCTCCACCCCTCAGTTAGTACCAACCTCCACCTTGGGCCAAGGGTCCACAAAACCCACGAATCCTAACAGAAGCTGGGTTCAAGACAGGGCCTGGATCCAGAAGCCCAGATGGGCTGAAGCAGGCTAGGAATCAGGAGCACATTAAGTCTGGGCTTGTAAGTAGACAAATTCCTAAGAAATGTCAAGTCCAAGCAGTCAGCTGGAGGCAAAGACAGATACATGCTGAAGTCATGGAAGGCGGCTGGAGACAAGGTCAGGTCCAAGCAAGGGTCAGAGCCAGGGAATCTGTCCAAGGCATGCCCAGGAACAGGCGAGGGTCAAAGCCAGAGAATCTGTCCAAAGCGTTGTCAGGAATAAGCAAGGGGCAACCCAGAGAATCCTTCCAAAGAGTGTTCAGGAACAAGCGAGGGTCAAGCCAGCCAGGAAGCTGGAAATGAAACACAAAGACTGGAACAGGAACAGGAACTCAGGACTGGAACTAAGTCAGGTACAGGAATAGGACCAGGAGCAGGAACATGAACAAGCAACAACTAAGCACACGATTGTAAGCATGGAGACCTGTTGCCAAGGCAAAGACCAGATGGCGAAGCTTGCCTTAAGTAGCAAGGCCCGGAGACGTCATCATCCAGGCCGCGGGAAGGTTTCCCGCCACAGCCCCTTTAAAGTCGGGGAAGGCATGCGTGTGCCTAAGGCAGACAGACTGAAACTACATGGTAGCTGCATCTCCCCTCGATGGGGAGACCCGACTGGGACCGAAGGAGGCCACAGAGCTGCTGGAAGAACCTGGGAGCGTAGCAGGAGTGCAGGCGTGTAGGCAACTGCCTACTGCTGCCAAAGAGGAAGGGCCAAATCCGGGACCTGGGCATTGGGGGTGTGAAGAGCCGGTTGCAGGCCTGCCATAGCAGAGTAGTTGGGCTCAGTTGTCTTGCTGGTCGTTGGAGTAAGCATGGAGAAAGCACTTGAGGGAGCAGTTCATCCGCTCGGCTTGGCTGTTGGCCTGGGAATGGTAGACAGTGGTCAGACTGATGGAAATCCCAAATTTCTTGCATAAAGAGCACCAGTAGCGGGTGACAAACTGAGGCACCCTATCGGAGGCAATGTCTACAGATAACCCATGGAGACGAAAAACATGAAGGAATAACAGACTTGCAAGTTTGGGCACTGAAGGCAAGGTGAAAAGTGGCACAAAATGAGCCACTGTACATGATCACCCAGATGACAGTATTCCCCATTGACATTGGAAGGTTCACCATGAAATCGGTGGACAAGTGAGTCCAGGGTTCTTCAGGGGCAGGTAGAGGCTGCAGCAGGCCCCACGGTCAGCCCACTGGAGGCTTTTGTTGGGCACATGTATGACTTCCAGGCAGAAGTGAATTTGAAGAAGTCCAGGAACAAGGGCCCTCAAGGAGCAAGTATCAGTTCCAGACTGCAATCTACAAAGTAAGAGAGAGAGCGAGGCCCCCGAGGAGCGGGTACCCCTGGTTAGTCCGAGGAGGCAGAGTAGCTTGGAAAGTCGAAGCGAGTCCGTTGACAATCCTTGCTTACTCGATGTGTTAGCAAATTCTAAGACCTTAAATATCCATCACGGGTGACGTCATCTTCGGAGGACGCCCCCGAGGTTCGCGCCATCGCTGGTACATCAGTCGGGGCCGTGCCGCGAGCGTGTCCCTAGGCCTCCAGGAAACATGGCAGTTAGCAGCATGGAGCCGATCCGGGGACGCCGCAGGACCTCGGCAGGAAGACACCGCCGCAGCCACTCTTCCCGTGGCCGAAGAGGGAGGCGCCAAAGAGGTAAGGAGGGTGGAGAGAGGGCATCGGGAACCGACGGACACAACAGGAACCCTCATCGGTGTACCCCACTCCGTGGACTACTGCCGTGTCATCTCTACTGAGGAAACCTCATCGGGGTACCCCGTTCTGCAGACCACTGCCATATCATCTCTACTGAGGAACCTTCTTCAGGTGTACCCCACTCTGCGGACCATTGCTGTACCATCTCTACAGAGGAATCCTCTTTGGGTATACCCCACTTCACAGACCCCGTGGCACCTCTGTGTCTGTGTTACTTTCCTGATATACTACCCGCTCTGCGGGCAGTGTTGCTCTACTTCTCTACAGAGACTCAAGGACTTCCGAGCTGTATCTGACATAAGCGCCCGGCGCTGATGCACCATGGCTCCACCCCCTGGGGCCATCCTCTATAGCTCCTTCGGTCCTTCCAGCTCATTCTCTCTGCTCTCTCTAGTACCTGCTGTTCTACGCACCTAGCAGCTGAGACCTCACCTCACGGGGCTCCTCCCCATGGGCAGTACCATCTCTCACCTCAGCCCATGGCCCACATATGCACAAACCCTAACAGATTGCCGTCCATGGACCTGGCACAGGTCTCTGTGCTTCAGGCCATCCCTGGCCTGGCCCAGCGAATTACAGAACAGCAAAAGATTCTGGAGACTTTGGCTAGCACCATAAATCAATTGAGCAATCAGCTGGACTCTCCCTCGACACCTGCCAAGCCAAGCCCAGCTTCACATGCGTCACCATTCCGGCCTACAGTGCCCTTGACAGCATCTCCTCGTTTTGCAGGTGACCCTTTTTTGTGTAGGGGCTTCTTGAACCAGTGCAACATGCATTTTTCCTTAACACCCTGCATATTTCCTTGATGTAGTTTCAAAGACAACATACATCTTGTCCCTTCTGGATGGAAAAGTGTTGACCTGGGTGTCACTCCTTTGGGAGCGAATGGATCCAATCCTCCATGACCTGCCGGGCTTCATCACCCTATTTCGCTCCGTACTCGATGACCCAGGCCAAAAGGCCATCTCCGGGTCTACACTCCTGCATCTGCAACAAGGTTCCAGATCTCTGATCGATTATGTCACAAGTTTAGGACTCTCTCTTCTGAATTGCACTGGGACCTGGGCTGCCTGCCTGCTATATTCCTCGAAGGTCTGAGCCCACATATCAAGGATGAATTAGCAGAATGAGAACTCCCTGAGGTGTTGGATTCTCTTATAGACCTCACCGGTTGCATTGACCGCTGTCTTCGTGAGCGTTCGCACGAGGCCAGAGGTTCCAAGGGGATGGCTTCAGGTGCTCCACGCATTTGCTCAATGTCGTCCACTCAGACCGCTACTATACAAAGCACCAAGGAAGAGGAACCGATTCAAATGGGCCATACTCATCTATCCTCAAAGGAAAAGCATTGTCGTCAAAGATCTGGTCTTTGTATGTATTGTGGTCAACCCTCCTGCCCACTCTGTCCAGGAAACTCCCTGGCCTAGGTTCTGCAGGAGGACTTCTCCTAGGCCTGACCTCACTCTCTCCTCCGTTAACTCTGCCTGTCTCAATTAATTCAGGATTTTCACAACCTGGAATTTCACACCCTAGCATTGGTGGACTCCGGGGCTGGTGGAAATGTTATTCTAAGACAACTTGTGGAACACCTTCAGATTCACACCATCCAATGCCAACGCCATTTCTGCTCTCCTCCATTCATGGCGAACCTTTATCAGGCAAAGTTACTTTTTCCACGGTCCCCATCCGACTCGACACTGGATCTCTGCACATGAAGACCATTTCCTTTCTGGTACTGGACAAGGCTGTACACCCTGTGGTCCTTGGACTGCTGTAGTTAAAACTACACACCCCGCAATTCGATTGGAGTATTCTACAATTGTCCCAATGGGTCAACTCCTGCCATAAAAGGTGCTTGGATGTCATTTCCTCGATACCTTGTCTAGCTACTACAATGTCCCTTCTGGGTCTTCCGCTGCAGTACTCCTCCTTCGCAGATGTGTTTTCGAAGAAAACTGCGGACACCCTATCTCCTCACTGCTCATTTGATTGTGCTATAAACTTATTAGCTAACACTGAGCCTCCTCGAGGAAGGGTCTACCCACTTTCACTAACAGAGAAAAAGGCTATGTCTGAATATATACAAGAAAACTTGGCAAAAGGCTTCATTCTCCCGCTGGAGCAGGATTGTTTTTTGTGGGGAAAAAGGTTGGCTCCTTCCGGCCGTGCATAGATTACCACGGCTTAAACAAGATTACCCAGAAGGATCGTTACCCCTTGCCATGAATCTCTGATATTTTTGACAGGCTCCAGGGGGCCAAGATATTTAGCAAATTGGACCTCAAATGAGCTTACAATTTGGCCAGGATATGCCAGGGTGATGAATGGAAAACCGCATTTAACAACTGTGACGGCCATTTTGAATACTTGGTAATGCCGTTTGGCCTCTGCAATGCTCCAGTGGTGTTTCAGAATAGGATGAACGAGATCTTCAGAGACATGCTCTACAGTTGCGTCGTGGTCTACCTGGACAACATCATTGTATTTTCACAAGACCTCCAGAGCCATCACCAAGATGTCGTCAACGTCCTGCAACGCCTAAGGGACAACCAGTTATATGCCAAGCTGGAGAAATGTTCTTTTGACCAGGAGTCTGTCCCTTTTCTAGGCTATGTGGTCTCAAGCCAGACTTTCCAGATTGATCCACAGAAGACCAAGAATTTTCGTGATTGAGCTCAACCAACGGGCTTTAAGGTGCTCTGAAGATTTCTTGGTTTTACGAACTAATACAGGTTGTTTATCCATAATTATTCAACACTGACTGCCCCACTCACAGCCATGACTCTTAAGGGAGCCAATCCCTCTCAGTGGTCACCCGAGGCCATGACCGCCTTCCAGGAGCTCAAGGAGGCGTTCCTACGGGAACCATGCTTGCATCATCCCGACCTCTGATGACTCTTCATCATCAAAGTAGACACTTCGTATGTTGGTGTTGGTGCAGTACTTAGCCAGCATTCAGCCAATCACACCTTGCACCCATGCTCTTTCTTCTCCCAATGCTTCTCCCCGGCTGAGCGTAATTATGGAATCGGGAACAAGGACTTCGAGGAGTGGCATCCCTGGCTCGAGGGAGTGCAGCACAAGATCAATGGTATATACTGACCACAAGAACCTCGAGTACCTGCACCATAGAAACATAGAAACATAGAAACATAGAAATGACGGCAGAAGAAGACCAAACGGCCCATCCAATCTGCCCAGCAAGCTTCACACATTTTTTCTCATACTTATCTGTTTCTCTTAGCTCTTTGGTTCTATTTCCCTTCCACCCCCACCATTAATGTAGAGAGCAGTGATGGAGCTGCATCCAAGTGAAATATCAAGCTTGATTAGTTAGGGGTAGTAGGGGAAGTAACCGCTGCAATAAGCAAGCTAAACCCATGCTTATTTGTTTTACCCAGACTATGTTATTCAGCCCTTATTGGTTGTTTTTCTTCTCCCCTGCCGTTGAAGCAGGGAGCTATGCTGGATATGCGTGTAGTATCAGTTTTTCTTCTCCCCTGCCATTGAAGCAGAGAGCTATGCTGGATATGCGTGAAGTATCAGTTTTTCTTCTCCCCTGCCGTTGAAGCAGAGAGCTATGCTGGATATGCGTGAAGTATCAGTTTTTCTTCTCCCCTGCCGTTAAAGCAGAGAGCTATGCTGGAAATGCATTGAAAGTGAAGTATCAGGCTTATTTGGTTTGGGGTAGTAACCGCCGTAACAAGCCAGCTACTCCCCGCTTTGTGAGTGCGAATCCTTTTTTCTTCTCCCCTGCCGTTGAAGCAGTGTGCTATGCTGGATATGCGTGAAGTATCAGTTTTTCTTCTCCCCTGCCGTTGAAGCAGGGAGCTATGCTGGATATGCGTGAAGTATCAGTTTTTCTTCTCCCCTGCCGTTGAAGCAGAGAGCTATGCGTGAAGTATCAGTTTTTTTTTTCTTCTCTCCTGCCGTTGAAGCAGGGAGCTATGCTGGATAAGCGTGAAGTATCAGTTTTTCTTCTCCCCTGCCGTTGAAGCAGGGAGCTATGCTGGATATGCGTGAAGTATCAGTTTTTCTTCTCCCCTGCCGTTGAAGCAGAGAGCTATGCTGGATATGGGTTGAACGTGAAGTATCAGGCTTATTTGGTTTGGGGTAGTAACCGCCGTAACAAGCCAGCTACTCCCCGCTTTGTGAGTGCGAATCCTTTTTTCTTCTCCCCTGCCGTTGAAGCAGTGTGCTATGCTGGATATGCGTGAAGTATCAGTTTTTCTTCTCCCCTGCCGTTGAAGCAGGGAGCTATGCTGGATATGCGTGAAGTATCAGTTTTTCTTCTCCCCTGCCGTTAAAGCAGAGAGCTATGCTGGAAATGCATTGGAAGTGAAGTATCAGGCTTATTTGGTTTGGGGTAGTAACCGCCGTAACAAGCCAGCTACTCCCCGCTTTGTAAGTGCGAATCCTTTTTTCTTCTCCCCTGCCGTTGAAGCAGTGTGCTATGCTGGATATGCGTGAAGTATCAGTTTTTCTTCTCCCCTGCCGTTGAAGCAGGGAGCTATGCTGGATATGCGTGAAGTATCAGTTTTCTTCTCCCCTGCCGTTGAAGCAGAGAGCTATGCGTGAAGTATCAGTTTTTTTTTCTTCTCTCCTGCCGTTGAAGCAGGGAGCTATGCTGGATAAGCGTGAAGTATCAGTTTTTCTTCTCCCCTGCCGTTGAAGCAGGGAGCTATGCTGGATATGCGTGAAGTATCAGTTTTTCTTCTCCCCTGCCGTTGAAGCAGAGAGCTATGCTGGATATGGGTTGAACGTGAAGTATCAGGCTTATTTGGTTTGGGGTAGTAACTGCCGTAACAAGCCAGCTACTCCCCGCTTTGTGAGTGTGAATCCTTTTTTCCACATTTCCTCTTGCTGTTGTAGCTTAGAGTGATGTTGGAGTCACAGTAACCATGTGTATGTTTATTGAATAAGGGTATTATCTCCAGGCAGTAGCCGTCATTCTGGCGAGCCACCCACTCTTTATTGACGGCCTCCTGATTTTATGGATCCACAGTGTTTATCCCACGCCCCTTTGAAGTCCTTCACAGTTCTGGCCTTCACCACTTCCTCCGGAAGGGCATTCCAAGCATCCACCACCCTCTCCGTGAAGAAATACTTCCTGACATTGGTTCTGAATCTTCCTCCCTGGAGCTTCAAATCATGACCCCTGATTCTGCTGATTTTTTTCCTACGGAAAAGGTTTGTCGTTGTCTTTGGATCATTAAAACCTTTCAAGTATCTGAAAGTCTGTATCATATCACCTCTGCTCCTCCTTTCCTCCAGGGTGTACATATTTAGATTCTTCAATCTCTCCTCATAAGTCATTTGATGAAGACCTTCCACCTTTTTGGTCGCCCTTCTCTGGACCGCCTCCATCTTGTCTCTGTCTCTTCGGAGATACGGTCTCCAGAACTGAACACAATACTCCAGGTGAGGTCTCACCAAGGACCTGTACAAGGGGATAATCACTTCCCTTTTCTTACTCGATATTCCTCTCTCTATGCAGCCCAGCATTCTTCTGGCTTTAGCTATCGCCTTGTCACATTGTTTCGCCGACCAGATCATTAGACTCCATCACCCCAAGGTCTCTCTCCTGCTCCGTGCACATCAGCCTTTCTCCCCCCATCGAATACAGTTCATTCGGATTTCCACTCCCCATATGCATGACTCTGCACTTCTTGGCATTGAATGTCAGCTGCCATATCTTCGACCACTCTTCCATCTTCCTTAAATCCCGTCTCATTCTCTCCACTCCTTCCGGCGTGTCCACTCTGTTGCAGATCTTAGTGTCATCCGCAAAAATACATACCTTACCTTCTATCCCTTCCGCAATGTCGCTCACAAAGATATTGAAAAGGACCGGTCCCAACACTGATCCCTGCGGTACACCGCTTAATACCGCTCTCTCTTCAGAGAGAGTTCCATTTACCATCACACATTGTTTTCTGTCCGTCAACCAGTTTGCAATCCAGGCCACCACCTCGGCACTCACTCCTAAGCTTCTCATTTTATTCACCAGTCTCCTGTGCGGGACAGTGTCAAAAGCTTTGCTGAAGTCCAAGTAGATGACATCGAGTGTTCTTCCTTGATCCAATTCCTTGGTTACCCAGTCAAAAAAGTCAATCAGAATTGTCTGACAGGATCTTCCAATGGTGAATCCATGCTGCCTCTGGTCCAGCAATTCTCCCGACTGTAGATAGTTCACTATTCTCTCTTTCTACAGTGACTCCATTACTTTTCCCACCACAGAAGTGAGGTTAACCGGTCTGTAGTTACCAGCCTCTTCTCTGTTCCCACTCTTGTGAAGCGGGACCACCACCGCTCTCCTCCAATCATTCAGCACCACTCCCGTTTCTAGGGATCTATTGAACAGGACACACAGCGGACCCACCAGCACATCTCTGAGCTCCCTCAGTATTCTGGGATGAACTTCATCAGGCCCCATGGCTTTGTCCACTTTCAGTTTCACCAGCTCTTCCCATACATTTTCTACTGTAAATGGAGTTACATCTACTCCATTCCCCTCCAGTTTCTTGTTAACTAGTGATGGTCCTTTTCCATGCTCAATGCCTTAATCACAGGCAGGCCCGCTGGTCTCTCTTTTTTACTCGGTTCAATTTCCTACTATGATACCGTCCAGCCAATAAGAACACTCGAGCCGATGCACTCTCTTGTTCTTTCACCACTGAAGACGTTCCAGATAGTCCATGGCACATCATTGATCCAACTAAAGTTCTCCTCTCCACCACACTCACAGTGCCATCTGGGAAGACGGTGGTTCCCCGACCAAGTCAAAGGAAAATCCTCCGCTGGGTGCATGATTCCTTGCTGGCAGGCCACCCTGGACAAGCTAGAACTCTTTCCATACTCCAGAGATTCTACTGGTGGCCAACCATGAAGAAAGACGCTCAAGCATATGTGGAATCATGTCCCATTTGCACCTGTCAGAAGTCACTGGCGGGCCATCTTTAGGGTCTCCTACAACCTCTTCCTGCACCTAGTGAGCTGACACACATAACCACAGATTTCATTGTGGACCTTCCTTCTTCCATTGGCAACAACACCATCTGGGTTACCTTGGACCGATTTTCGATGATGGCTCACTTTGTGGCATTACCTGGTCTTCCTTCAGCCCTGGAAATAGCAAAATTGTTCATTTGCCACATCTTTCACCTCCACGGACTCCCAAGAATATTACACTCTGATTGAGCTGTTCAATTTATGGCCAGGTTTTGGTGGTCACTATGTAAGAAATTTGATATTGCCTTGGACCTCACATCAGCCTATCACCCTCAGGCCTATCACCCACAGGCCACAGAGAGGATGAACTGAACCCTGAAACAATTTCTTCAGGCATATGTGAACTCTCGGCAGAATGACTGGTCCGACTTACTACCCTGGGCTGAGTTCGCCTTAAACTCCCACCAGTCTGCATCTACCGGGTCATCACCCTTTCAAGTAGTATATGGATGTCAGCCTCTGCCTCCTCTTCCACTACCTCTGCCTGTGTCTTCTTCGGTGAACACAGGCTTCTGCACAAGAGTTACATCAACTTTGGGAACACACCAAACAACTTCTACAGCAAGCCGCCCAGAAGTCAAAAAAGGTTCTACGATGCCCATCATTGCACAGCTCCACAGTTTAACCCTGGAGACAAGGTGTGGCTCAGCACTCACTTTATTTGCTTGAAACTGCCTTCAGCCCACTTCGCTCCCAGATTCATCAGGCCTTTTTCTGTACTTCGCCGGCGAGGTCCAGTCACTTACAGTCTCCGCCTACCCACATTACTCAAGATTCACAAGAGCCTTCCACATCTCACTCTTAAAGCCTCTCACCTTGTCCGAGTTCTCCAAGAAACCACCTGAGCCCCAATCTATGGCATCAGAGGAGGACATTAAGTTTCAGGTACAGGACATCCTGTACATGAGGAAACGCGGGAAGCAATGTGAATATTTAATCTCTTGGGAAAGATTTGGTTCTGAAGAGAACAGCTGGGAGCCTGTAGTCAATATCCTTGACAAAGAACTGATCAAGCAGTTCCATGCTTCTCACCCAAGAAAGCCCAAACCCCCGGAGGGGTCCTAAGAAGGGGGGTACTGTTACGCCCGTCGGTCGCAGATGGCTGTGACCGCTGTTGCTCACCTCTTGCCTCACTGCACTGACTTCGTTGGGTAGACTTGCGGCCTCCGCCAGCTATTGACGGCCTGCCTGCCCCTGTTCCCAGACTTCCCTGGATGGCATAGACGCTGCCCACCGCCATCTTGCCCTCGGAGTTCCTTAGGCATGCGCGTGTGCTCTTGGATCACTTTTATACACGTCTTGGGGGGAACCTTGTGGGTGTTCCCCCCGAATGACTTCATTCATCATGGACTCAAGCCAACTGGACCTGTCTGCCTAACACTTGGCAACAAGTTCCCTCATTGCTGAATCCGCTTCGTTCAATACGGACTTCCCGTTCCAGCTCCAGCTCCTTCTTCCTCAGCGTGAGACATTCCGGGTACCCGTTCCTCGGGGGCCCTTTCCTCGTCTCTGGCTATCCGCTCCTTGGAGGGCCTTGCACCTAGGACCGCTGCCTTCCCCATTCCCTGGGGCTTCCTCTGGAACCATCGCTACTTCTAAAGTGAGTACTCCGCTTGCGGATCATTACCGTATCATCTCTACTGAGGAACCCTCATCGGTGTACCCCTCTCTGCGGACCACTGCTGTATCATCTCTACTAAGGAACCCTCATCAGTGTACCCTGCTCTGTGGACTATTGCCGTATCATCTCTACTGAGGAACCCTCTTCAGGTGTACCCTGTTCTGCGGACCATTGCCAAAGTATCTCTACAGAGGAATTCTCTTTGGGTTTACCCCACTTCACAGGCCCCCATGGCACCTCTGTGTCTGTGTGACTTTCCTGATACACTCCCCACTCCGCGGGCAGTGTCACTCTACTTCTCCACAGAGACTCAAGGACTTCCAAGCTGTATCTTATGACAGCGCCCGGCGCTGACACTCCTTGGCTTCACCCCCTGGGGCCATCCTCTCTAGCTCCTTCTGTTCTTCCAGCTCACTTTCTCTCTCTCTCTGCTCACTCTCTAGTACCTGCTGTTCTACGCACCCAGCAGCTGAGACCTCGCCTCCCGATGTTGATACTCACAGGGCTCCTCCCCATGGGCGGTACCATTTCTCACCTCGGCCCAGGGCCCACATACCCACAAACCCTAACATTGTCTAGCTTCTCTAGAGTCGTGTACCCACTGTATCACTTTTTCACGAAGCCTGCGGGGAGCCACTGTTTTCCCTGCAGGTTCGGTCATGGTTGCAGACAAAGTGATAGAGGCAGGATCAATTATGTGGTGAGACTCTTCTTGGGAGTCTTTGGGTTCGAAGGAATGAGACAGGGCATTAGCCCGGAGATTCTTCTCTGCAGGATGGTATCGAAGGTCGAAGTCAAATCGAGTGAAGAATAACGCCTAGTGGGCCTGGCGAGCATTTAAACGCTGGGCATGCTGAATATGCTCAAAGTACTTGTAGTCTGTGAAAATTGTAAACCAATGTTGGGTGCCCTCCAGCCAACGGTGCCATTTCTCGAGAGCAAGTTTAATTGCAAGGAGTTCTCGATCCCTGATGCTATAATTTTGCTCTGTGGGGGAGAACTTGTGGGAATAGAAGGAGCATGAACGCAGAATCCCTTTTGGGGAATGCTGACTTAGAAGCACTAGGGATGTGAATCGTGTGCCCGATCGTTTTAACGATCGGGTTCGGCTGGAGGGAGAACAAAATCTGATCGGTAGACATATGAATTGGAATTGATTCCGATTCCGATTCACATCGCTAATTTTTTTTTAGTGAGGCCCGAGCAGATAAAAAAAACCCCACCCCGACCCTTTAAAATTGACCGTTTAGCTTCCCCCACCCTCCCGAACCCCCCCCAAAACCTTTTACATGTACCTGGTGGTCTAGCTGGGGGGGGGGGGGGGTCTGGGAGCCATCCCCTGCACTCATACCCTCCGTGCCGGTATCAAATGGCGCCAATAGCCTCTGACCTACTATGTCACAGGGGCTACCGGTGCCATTGGTCAGCCCCTGTCACATGGCCATCGGCGCCATCTTGTGCTTCTACCATGTGACAGGGGCTGACCAATGGCACTGGTAGCCCCTGTGACATAGTAAGGGCAAAGGCTATCGGCGCCATTTTGCTTACTGGCAGCCGACGGCCCAAGTGAAGAAGATTGCTCCCGGACCCCCGCTGGACTCACAGGGACATTTGGCAAGTCTTGGGGGACCCTCCTGACCCCCACAAGACTTGCCAAATGTCCAGCAGGGGTCCGGGAGAGACCTCCTGCACTCCGGCTGTCGGATGCCAGTACTCAAAATGGCGCCGATCGCCTTTACCCTCACTATGTCACAGGGGCCGACCATCGGTCCCTGTGACATAGTGAGGGCAAAGGCGATCGGCGCCATTTTGAAACCAGTCCAGCACCGAGGGTATGAGTGCAGGGGATGGATCCTGGACCCCTCCGCTAGACCACCAGATACATGTAAAAGGTTTTGGGGGGTGGGGAAAGCAAAGGGGTCATTTGTAAAGGGTTGGGGTGGGTTTTTTTTTTATCGTGCCATCGGCGCCATTTTTATTAATGGCAGCCGACGGCCCGAGAGCGGGAGATTGCTCCCGGTACTCCCAGTAGATCACCAGGTATTTCTAAAAGGTTTTGGGGGGGGTTCGGGAGGGTGGGGGAAGGTAAGGGATTAGTTTTAAAGGGTCGGGGTGGGTTTAGGAGGAGTTTTGGTGTGCCGGTTTTCCCACCCTCCCCCCAAATAACTCCCGTTAGTGGACACTAACCCCATTAACGATTTTTAACGATAAATCGGGGGGATTTCTATTGTTTCGCGCACTCTAACGATTTTTGACGATTTAAAAAATATCTGACGATTTTTTAAATCGTCAAAAAACGATTGGAAAAAAAACAATTTAAGAAGCACCCCAGCTCCAATACTGGAGGTGTCAACTTCAAAATGAAGGGGTGGTTCGGGTCTGGGTGACGCAAGCAGGGCATAACAAGAAGGCGTATTTCAGGGCTTGGAAGGCGGCAATCGCCTCTGGAGTCCAATTCTTCATATCGCTACCCTTATGGATAATGGCCATGAGAGGTGCGGCAACCAGAGAATAATTAACTATGAAGTGGCGGTAGTAGTTGGTAAAACCAAGGAACCACTGGAGTGTTCGAAGTCCTATAGGTGGGGGCCAGACTTGGATGCTTCGTAGCTTACTGGGGTCCATGGAGAAGCCATGATGGGAAACGAATTTTTTCAAACAAGTACTTATCTAGCTTGGCAAATAGGTGATTCTCCCACAGGTGCTGCCGCACCGTGCAGACATCCAAATGATGGGTGGCAAGATCCTTATGAAAAATAAGGATGTTGTCTAGGTAGGCAACGACCTTCACATAGAGGAGGTCACGAAAGATTTCATTGATCATGCATTGGAACACCGCAGGGGCATTGCAAAGGCCAAATGGCATCACAAGGTATTCATAATGTCCATCTCTGGTATTAAACGCTGTCTTCCAGACATCTTTGGGATGGATACAAACCAGGTTGTAGGCTCCTCGCAAGTCCAGCTTGGTAAAGAGAGTCACCCCTTGGAGGAGATCAAACAACTCATTAATAAAGTTTATTATAATTGCACCTCAACTCAAACAACTCATTAATAAACTTTATTATAATTGCACCCCTGTTTCTTGTGAACCAGCATGATGGGACCACCGTCTTGAATGTTGGTATATAAAAAAGTTAAATAAATAAATAAAATAAAATAAATAAAGGACAGAGGGTACTTATCCTTGCAAGTGATGGCATTCAAGTCTATGCATGGTCGTAATGACCCATCCTTCTTGGTGACAAAGAAGAAGCTTGCACCAGCAGGTGACATGGAGGGATGGATAAAGCCTTTAGCCAAGTTTTCACGGATATAGTCTGACTTAGCTCGGGTCTCTGGTACATACACTAGGGGGTGTGGTACCCAGTGATAGATCAATGGGGCAGTCAAACTCACAGTGAGGCAGAATGATATCAGCTTTCTGTTTTGAGAACACATCCCCAAGGTCAGCATATGGCATAGGAAGGCCTAAGACAGTAACCGCTAGCGGGATCACTGAAGGCGGTTCTACTCTCCTGAGGCAAGTGCGATAACATGCAGAACTCCATTCAGCGAGTTGTAGGGTCTCCCAATCAATGTGGGATGAGTGGCACTGAAGCCTTGGTAACCCTAACACCACTGGATGGATGGATTTATCCAGGATGAATAATTCTACCTCCTCATGCAGAGTTCCAGTGAGGAGGTGGACAGGAACAGTGACTTGAGAGATTCTTCCTGGTAGAGGGTCACCGTGGATGGTGATTTCTCGATGGGACGGGTAGAAATGCCTAGGAGTTCAGACCAAATCCTTCACAAAGAAGTTCCTGCCGGCTCCTGGATTGACAAAAGCCAAGGTAGGGAAAGAACAAGAGTTCCAGGTCCTCACAATTAAGTATTAAATGAGAGACAGTTAATCGTAAATGGTAACTACACCCATTCCCCAATTAGAGTATATTATTGAACTATGTAACCGTATAATAATGGCACCCCATGGATAATTTAGAAACCACATATTTGTGCCTAACTCTAAACCGTTGTGATGGTGCACTACTAAACGACAGTATAGAAAAGCTTTAAATAAATAAATAAATAAATAAATAAATAAATAAGGTAACTTTAGCTGGGGGGGCCGGAGTGGTAGCGCCCAGGTTTAGGACCCCTACTGAACTTAGGCCAGAGAGTTTCCTAGATGGACGGGACATGACAACAGGTGGTGGTCTTGCAGCTCCACAGTACAAGCACAGACCCGAATGCCTCCACCTAAGGCCCTCCTCGGGGGTGAGGGGTCCACGTCCCAACAGCATGGGTTCTTCCAACTTAGCAGACGGCGGGACTCCACTGGATGCGGTGCTTACCGCAGATGGAGAGCAAGAACATTCGACAATGGGGCACCAGGGTACCCGGGCCTCCCGGTGGCGCTCCTGGAGGTGATGGTCTATGCGACCCACAAGGTCGATGAGGTCCTCGAGAGAGGAGGATAGTTCACAGACTGCAAGTTCATCTTTGAGTTGAGACGACAGGCTATTTAGGTAAATGGCTCAGAGGCAATCCTCCTGCCAGCCCAACTCCGTAGCTAGAGTCTGGAATTCTATGGTATATTCATTTAGTGCTCGGTGACCTTGCCGCAAATGTAGAAGATTCGAACTAGCTGTAGCCTGCCTCCCTGGATCATCAAAGGTCCAACGAAAGGTAGTCACGAAGTGTGATAGTTCCTGGAGAAGTCTGCACACTCCCATAAGGGAGATGCCCATGCTAACGCCTTGCCCTCTAGGCATGAGTGGATGAAGGTTACCTTCGTGAGGTCATCCTGGAAGATGGAGGGCTGCAGAGCAAACTGGAGGTAGCCAACGCCTCCAGGAACCTCTGCTGTTCCTGGATCTTCAAGGCCAGGCCCGGAATGGCCTGGAGGGCGAATGGCTCTGCCAAGTCCATAGCTTTGGCAATCTGTTGCAGAGGTGGACCCTCAGCCCAAGGTGGAGTTGCTGCTTCCCGTGGGGAAGCGCGTCGGGAGGCGGAGCAGATCAGGAATCACTGTCTATCTGCAAATGTAGTACAAAAGACTGACCTTCCTGAATGTGGTTTGTCTCTACCCACCTGCGGAATACAGTCTCTTGGCTAGCCCTTATCCTATAGGGGTCTGCCTTTCTGCATTAATATAGGATTTTTTATTATATTAAAAATTCCTATTTTATTTTTCCCTAGATATTACTTATTTTTCTAAAAGGGTCCCATCTGGGGTGCCATGTCAGTGAAAGTCAGAATGTGCTCTGCTCCTATCCTAAGTTTTCATAAGACCCTCCAACACTTAGGGAGGGAGTTTATTTATTAGAGTTGAGGGTTCCCCAATAGAATTATTAAAAAAAAAATTATTCAGTCTGGATGTATGAAAATAACACTTTCTTTATTCAGATAAATGTTATAATCTTTTAAGGCATGTGATTATCTTATGAGGCATTATATTTTTCAAATCTTATCTTAATCAAACAGGTCAGAGCTATAAGCATAAGTATGATAATAATAGTGACTGCAACTACAGCAATTAGATAAATATCTACGAAAGATATTTTTCTTGTAAAATAAATTCTTTCTAGTACATGATTAGCTAAAACTAGCTAAGTTTCTCTTATGCAGAAAAAAATCAAATGCTTACCAATTTCATGAAGCAATTAGTCCATTTACAGTCTCTTTCGTGCGGTCAGTCAGAGTTTATCTTGCTCCGTTACTGCTCCTCTTTCCATTCTGTTCTTAACAGGAGTTTAAATAGACAGAACAGCCAGGCCGGTGGGGGCTCAGATTTTGATGCCCTTGGGCATCGCAACTGAGGAAAGTTAACTTTTTTGCCCCCCCCACCCGACAAGCTTAGCCAGCTGGGGGCTCTCATTTTCTAACTCCCCAACAACAAAGATAAGAAGTAAAGTTTCTAATACTTTTTTTAAGCCTCCAAGGACACAGGTGTCTGAAGTTGGAAGGCATCTCAAAAGAGGCCCTCATCTAAGTAAAAGTATAAAAAAAGTAGTTCTTATGCTTCAATACTAACTTGATTTAACCAACTACACTGTATATGCGTGATTACAAAGAAACACATATTCTAACACATTTTCACATTTTATAACACCTTTTCTGACACCTTTTCTGACAGTGCGAGTCATGACCCACCCACTTGTGTGCGCAGGTATCAAATTTTATAATATGTGCGTGGCAATGCATGCATGTTATAAAATCGGTGCGTTCATGTGCACGCACTGGGAACTGCACACGTTCTTTTTAAAATCCACCTTTTAGGTTTGGCCGGCTTCACTAACAGTGCCTAAAGAAAGGACTTCAGCCCTTGAAAAAATTCCACCCAAGAAAGAGTAGAAGGATCCATACCAATACCCACTGAGTTATCTTTCCCTGCTGATGGACAAGTTAGGGGAACCCCAAACCATGCAAAACCTCTTCATGTTCTCCTCCTGTCCTATTTACACATCATGTTGGAAAGGGCCGGACTCAGCAAAATCAGCCGGAGATAACTCTCCCTGAGCCTCCAAACAGCACCGACACAAGTTAGAGGAGACAGCAGGCTGAGATGCCCGAATAT